>NC_080632.1:5107210-5247210 GCF_027887145.1 Ammospiza caudacuta | reverse complement strand
ATGACCAGCAGATTCTGGTGATGTGTCTTAGTTGGTCCAGAATGTATTCTGACTTTCCAGACTAAAAGGTGATGACCTTTTTCTTATGCATGGAAATTTTTCGAGCAATCCCCATGCTTTTCTTCCTGCAAAATGCACCAAACATTATTTAAAGCTGCTACGGAGATGAACAGTGTATTGGGACCATATTGCTCTCCTATCATCTGGCATAATGGTTTTCTTTTTGCCATTTAAGATTAAAACACATATGGAACTTGCTTTAATTTGTCACTTTTATTTTCTGAGTTGCTGAGTTCCAGCTTTAGCTGGGATGTCACATTAATTCTGTTTAAATCTTGGGGAGCAAGCAGGTTGATTTGAGTTAACTGTGTTCTGTATAATGATTCTGAGCTTAAGCAGCGTTATCTCCAGCAAATGTCTTTTCTACAATAGTCATCTATGTGAAGCCCTGGAGCAATTCTTGGCTTTTTCACTCATATCACTTCACTATCAAAGCTGAAATGATTAATATTCACAGAAAAAAATAGATTTTCTCACAGCAAATCTTCCTTTCTATTTCTGTTTGGTGAGAACCAAGCCTTCTGCATACATTATACAGATCAGCTAGAACCAGTCTGAGAAGTGAGGATGTGTATCTGTGGAAGTGATACAAATACATCACTGTGATTAGCAGAAAGGAATGGTAAACATTCTTAGCAGGCACACCTTTTTCACCCAGCTTTTTTGCCCTGCTTCTCCTGTTACCTGTGTGGGTAATAAAATCAAGGATGGTGCCCTTGAACAGGCTGAATTTCTGCGGCGTAGAAAAAATTGAATTGCACCCCTTTTGTTGCTGTGAGAGCAGCAGCTCCCCGTGGTATTTTCTGATGGACAACAACCACCAGGCTTTCACTCCATGTGGGGGTGACCACGGGGTGTCACCTTGTCCCAGGCACAAGCAGAACCAGCCAGGCCTGGTGAGGACCATGGCTGCCAAGGGCAGATGCTGATTGAATTTCTCCCTAACCCTGAAAGTGCCCAGGGCTTCTAAAATAAAACCAGTTACCATCAAAACCAAGGTGTGCATCCAGGACTTGAAGGTGCATGTTAATTAAAAACAGGAACAGGGCAGCCAGAACCTGGCTCAGGTGCATGAACTGCTTTCCAAAATCTGGTTTTAAAAGAGATGCTTGGAGTGGTTTCAGACCTTGTTGAAGTCAGCAGTGAACTGGTGAGGTGGACCTCAGGTGACATCCCAGGGGTCAGTGTTACACAGGAAGCGAGCATTCCTTTAAATCTTCTGTTGTGAAAATGGTGACTGCTCACACATTTAATCAGGGCACACTGCAAAAGCGACCAGCCTCTTTCCTTTAGAAAATCCCTTTTTGTCCAACCATGTCAGCCTAAGCTCCATATCTACATATGAAGTGTTATATGTAGGTATAAATAGGCATTGATTTATTTATAGGTATCTCTGTATATATGTATATTTTGTGTGTTTCCTCTTCAGGAGCTAAACCCCTTTGTTTCTATGTAGGAACATCAGAGGAGACATCCTGCTTCCTATCAAAAAAGTGTTTGGTTTTGGGTGAGAACAGCCTCCAAAGCCATTTTTGAGTCAAACTTGTGGCCTCCAGCTTTGGGTGTGCTCCTGGCCAATTAAAAAGAGACCAATAACAAGAAACTGTTGCTAGCCTTCTTTAGTCTTCCGTTTTTTTTTGTTTTTTTTTTTTTTTTTTTTAATTTTTTAAAGTTTTATTTTATTTTTTATTTTTTTTTGGTAGCAACACCATGAAGAGAACCCAGCAAGAATTTGACTCTTCTGTTGGCGAGCCAGCAAATAAAATCAAGCAGATAATGCAGACAAATACAAATCAATAAAAGCTGTGGTGAATAAAAAAAGAGCATTCTGCGTGGGGTGGAACATGTTTTGCCAGAGCTCCAGAAAGACAATGGCCAAGGATGCCTTCCAAGACATCCCCATGCCTGATGGGGGAGGCAGGCTGAGCACTGGGATGTGTCACTCAGAGGGCTAAAACTGAAGTGTGAAGCATTGATTTGTACCTCTTTAGGGATTTCCTGTTCAGATTGGTCTCTTTGGGGCTGTGCAGGGGCAATGCCAGTGCCTCTGGAGGAGGCAGGATCTGGAGCAGGAGCAGCCCTTTCAGGATCCTGAGCTCTGATGTGGCTGTGCAGGGAGCAGTGTCAGGCAAGGTGGGCTGTCCTGCTGAACCACCGAGCCTGGACACGGAGCAAGGAGGATGCAGTTTGATATTCCATGCTGGAAACCCATGGAAAGCCTCTGCTGCCAGAGCTGGGGCTGCCCACGTGAGCCCAGAGAGAGCCGGCACATCACAAAGGCCACCAAACCACCCAGCATTGTGCAGAAAGATAATTTCTAAGATGCTTGGAGAGGTGGGGATGGGACTGGAAGTGATGCTGAAATTACTGCAAATGGGTGTCTGGCCTTTCCTGGTGCTGTGTGCCTCTGGCATGCCTGTGAGACAGTGAGGAGATGAAAATGCCCAGGAACTGATTCCCATCTTCACTGAGGAGCTTCTCTTTTGGCTTTGGCAGCATATTTGCTGTATTTGTTTGCTCCCCAAGGACTTTTTTTAATTTTAAAAGGCAAAGGAGAAATAAGCTTTTACATCAGAAATTGTTTGAGTCTGTAACTTTTCTTTTGGTGTTTGTTCTGTGGCATAAAAGCACAAGGTGTCTAATGGACTTTTCAAGGAAGTAATCATCTGGTGTCCATCCTTAAAGCTTAAAACTTTTATTGATATTTTTACATGTAAGTAAAAAAATGCAGTGATAAAGTATTAATCTATTCTATTTTTTGCGTCAATTCAAAACAGCAGTTAATGCCATTCTTAGACAAACTCCATAGCTATTATTTCTTAACTCTGCAATTGTGAAGGGGGAGAAAAATAGGAGGGGAAAGTTGTACTGATGTAGCTATGGATGTTGTTTAACCATTCATCCCTCTTGATATAATGGTGCTTGATCAAGATATTTTATTTTCATTCATTATAATGATGTCTTACTCCCCCTAATTTTTACTTAACCATTCAATTTTTATTTTTTTTTTTAAATCCAGGGACTAGCAGTTGTGCTCCTGGCATATTTCCTGCGCAGAAATAAAATCTTGACAGTCTGGTATGCTTACAGACTGTGACCCTTTAGCAGTGCCTTCCCCATTTTTTAAAGTGGGGCTGGCTGCTTCTCTTCTTTCTTCCTTCTCATATTCCTCTCCCCCTCTCCCCCTAATTGAGGCCTCCATGCTCTTCCAACCTCTCCGTGGCTGCCTCTTCCCATAAAACACTTGTCCACCCTTAATGCATTTGCTCTCGTTGAAGTATATCCAGAAATAGCTTCCAGATGCTGTCATAGATGTCCATTTCATTATTTCTGGTGAAGGGATTTCACTTAAGCATAGCTCCACCAAGAAAAGCAGGAGTCTCTGCCTGGTCCACATCTGCTCATCTAGTTCATCCCTGCAATCATCTTGGCCAGCAGCACAGTTTTAGAAAAATCCAGCTTTTTCTTTTCTGTGTTCATGACAAACTTTTGGAAGTGAGTGGATATGTTCCCAGACACCCAAATTTCACAGTGCTTAGCAGCAAGGTTATTTTCTAAAAGTGGTGCAGTCACTCTAATAAAATCCCTCAAAGGAGTGGCTGGACCTGTTCTTCATGTCAGAGCTCTTGAGGCTCCCAAGAGGGAGGTGTTTACTCATCCAGGAGGCTTTGATGGGGCTCTAAGTGTGCTAGGAGAGAGTCTTCAGTCCATAAAGAACCAACTCCAAAAAGGTATTTGGAATCATCTGATCATGGGATGCCAGACTCGAAAGGGATTTCAAGGATCACCTGGTCCAACCTTGGCAAAAGCAGGTTCTGGACAAGATGTCATTGCACCCTCCCCGGCTGAGCTGTGAAAGTGAGCAGTGTTGGGAAACCCGCCATTTCCCTGGAGAGACAAATCCAATGGCTAATTGTTTTTTTTTGTGAGCAATTTTCCTCTTATGCCTAATTGGAATCTCCCCAGAAGCAAACTGTACCCATTTTCCATTTTTCCATGTGACTCCTTGTAAAAAGAGAGTCTCCATCTTCTCTGTAGCTACCCTTTAGGTACTAGAACATGATGATAAGGTCTTCTCGTGGCCTCCTTTTCTGAATAAACCCAGTTGTCTCAATTTCTCCTCAGCTGGCAGCTTCCCAGCCCTTTGATCATCTCTGTGGCCCTTCTTTGGACCTTCTCCATCTGGCCCACTGTTTTTTTTTTTTAATGTAGCAGTGACCAAAACTGAACACAGTGTTCCAGATATGGCCTGACAAGGGCTGATTAGAGTGGGATAATGACTTTGTTATCTTTGCTGGCTGATGCAACCCACATCCTGTTGGTTCTCTGTGCTGCAGCAGCTCATTGTTCACTCCCATGGAGCTTGTTGTCTGCCAGGATCCCCAGGTCCTTTCCCACAGAGCAGGTTTATATTCCTATTACCTTTTTATTCCTGGATTGTGTATTCCCAAGTGCAAGATTTGTTCTTGCCCTTGTTGAGCTTCATAAGTTTCTTGTTATCCCACTGTTCCAGACCTTTCCAAGTCCATCTTCCAGGTCACTTATGAAGATATTAAACTTAGTTGTATAACCTTATTTCTCTGATCTCTTAACTCACACTGCATTAACTGTGTGAAAATCTTTCACTCCTTGTCACCATCGAGCTCCAAAGATCAGGACACCAAAGGATGTGAGGCCCAGGAGAGGGAAGATGGAGAAATATGTCTTTAGATCAATAACCAGAGAAAATGGGAGGTCTGCCAGGTGTGTGAAAGGCAGACATAGGTCACAGAGAGCTGAAGAAAAAGGACTGAGAGCTGAGGGTGGAGAGCAGAGCCTTAAACTGCAGCAATGGTCCTGATATCACCCAGCTCCATTTTCCTCCTCACTTTGGTGCTGCCTTGGTTTGGAACCTCTGTCTGCAAAGGCCAACACAGGCTCAATCCCTACAAGACCTGGTCATTCTCATGGAAAATGCATGTGAACAGCTCTTGACTCAGAGGCTTCAGTCTGCACTTGAAGATTCCTCCTTTCACAGGTGATCTGTCATTCTCTCTGAAAAATGGATGTTTTCCTGTCCTCCTGCAATCCAAGGAGTTTTGCACTTCCCAGGGGCTTGTTTACTTTTAATGGATAATTGCACCTCTAGATATTCAAGGTCTTTGGGTCTGGTTTTGAGTGCAGTCTCAGTGGGACTGTGTGATCTGGAGGATGTGGTCTGTTATGGCCATGTTGTTTTGAATTTTTGAATTGCTCCATTTATTTTTTTTTGCACTCATTCACCTGTTACACTTGAAAAAAGGTGTCTTTTATTTTTTATGCACCGTTAATTATTGTACACACACAAACACACACACACATATATATGTGTGTATAAAGATAAACACAGCTTTATTGTGTCTGCCCTGAGTCGTTGCTGTGGCTCTCTTTCATTTGCTTTCCACTCTCCTCTCATAACCACCTTGCTCTGTGTGCTTGTTGACAGTCCCTCTTTGGTTCCAGTGTCTCAAGAAGGGTGTCTGGAATGGGACACAGCTCTGGCACTCCATGCATGGTTTATTTCCCTCCAGCACTGGCTAGAACCCCTGTTTGGGCCTGCAGGATTTACAGCCTCTGGCAGGCAATGAATATATCTGTCAGATTTTCCCTGAAGTAACGTTTACTGATGTTTTTGGCAGGTGAGGAGGGACCCAGAAGACCCAGCAGGTGAGTGGTGTGAGCCCCCAAAAATGCTCTGGCTGCATCTCTGGGCACCCCACAATCATCAGGGCCTGGTGAGTGAGGGGAGCAGTGCTGGTGTGAGGACAGCAAAACACTGGGAGATGTCAGCGACTCCTGCAGGGCCACATGTTCTTCACAGGCTGAGCACTGCTGGAGGCAGTTCAGGCTAGCTGGGGTTGAGCTGTCCTTTTAAAATCAGCCTTCAGTGCACCGCGCTCTCCTCACAGGCTGTGGCATCCTCTGCTGAAAGCCCCCGAGGCTCTGCTGAGCTTGATGGACAATTCCTTTTCTTTCTTCCCCCTTTGTGCTCTCTCACAAAGAGAAACTGCTTCTCTTCCAGGGAGAGGAGGGAGGGAGGGAGGGGAGGAAGGAGGGAGGGAAGGGAAGGAGGGTTTTCTTCTCGGCCTGGGATGCCTGCACCTCCACACTTCCAGCCCTGTCCTACGGCCAGGCTGGATCGCTGTTGGTATGGCAACGCTTCCCTGCACCAACCAAACCGTGAAAGGTGAGGGGAAAAATAATTATTCATCTCCATTTAGCTGATGGTGGTGTACAGGCTCCCAGAGATCGGGGTTTCTTAGAGGAATTTATGATGTGGATGTGTCCTGGTGGTGTTTTTGTTTAAGGTATCCACAATGGCTGGGTCCCCCTCAGGAATCAAGGTGCAACCAGCGCTGATCTGAATCATTAGGTGGCTTTTGACAAACGTGCCTCAGAAAATAAATAAATAAATAAATAAATAAATAAATAAATAAATAAATAAATAAATAAACTGGGGCTTTCAGGAGCCATTTGACATTGTTCTGGCTCTGCAGCCATTAAAGGGGCTGTCCCAGGTGAGCTGATCAAGGTCACAGAGGTTACCAGTGCTGAGGTGGGACTGAGACACATCTCTAGGATTTGAGCTATCTCCTGATGTTTTCTTTACTCTGATGCCTGCTTTGCCAATCAAACAAAGCATCTGTGCTTGGGTGGACAGTCTGGATCTTCTGAAATATCAACAGCAATTGGGAACAAACCCCTGCAAATGAAAGACAATTGAGTGAATTTGCAAAGCCATCTATGGAAAAGTAGAAGACAGTGGAGGACATCCTGCCTGTCCTGGATGTTGTCGATCTCCATGCCCAGTGGTTTAAGTATGTCTGTGGGCTTTGAAAAAGGATTTCACATGCAGGAGCCTGTTGCCTTGACCTGAACTTAGCAAAGGGGCATCTTGAGGCATTGTCACATCTTGGGAATGTGGCCTAGCTTTGCATCATTTATGGAGTATGCATTATTCTGGGCTAATGTGAACGTAAGCCTTTGATCTCATGCCATTGCACCAAGCGAAATAGATGTAACTGTTGAATTCCTTCCCCTTTTATCATTCCTCAGTCAATAATACTACAGCTTACCATTCCTCCATCCCCCTCCTTCTTTGTGCAGCTTCTGGGGCTGTGTTACTTTTCCTTCTGGTTTTCAATCCTGCTGCATTCCCCACGCTTTCAAGACAGGTTTTATACAGGAAAAAGGAAAATACATTTCATAATGCAAACATGCCCTGCTCAGCACTTTCTGTTATCTTATTTATACACTGCAGTACAGCTTTCTATGACCCAGTGATTATCATTTCCCAGAGCTATCATCACTTTAAAGCTACCTCTGGGTTGTGCTCCAGCAGATGGTACAACCCCACGAGCACTGTGAGAGCCTGGAAGGGAGGGGATGGGGCAAGTTGTGCTCACACAAACCAGGCTGCTGCCCCAACAGCCAGAAAACCTTTACTGCTTCTCACACTGTTCAACTTCAGCCTGTGTTGTTGAGCCCTGTCAGGCTGTTAACCACCAGGGAAATCAAGGTGGTTGTTTTTCTTGGGTTTTGGGCCTGTCTACTCGCTGGCTTTTTTTTTTTTTTTTTTCTTCTTTTAATTTTTTTTCCCCCTGCATAACAACTGAGCTGATTAATTCCAAGATAGAATACCAAATAAGTAAGAGTCATTCATTATATGCAGTATTCTAATAGATTTCAATGTGATCTAAACTTGGATTGAATGCTAACCCATTGATTGCTATTCAGTTGTTTAAGCAGCTGTGCTACTAAGCTGAGCAGTTGCTCTGTGTCATCCTCCTCTTTCTTCCTTCGATTTCTACCTCCCTTTCTCCACTCTTGAAATGGCTAACCCCTTGTCTATACATTTTGCTTCAGTGGATTGTGTCCTTTGTGGCTGGCTACCAAGCACACAATGGGAATGGTAGACAGCTAAAGTCATGAAAGATACGTTATCCCCACGTAATTGGGTGAAATTCCCATGGGTATTTCACCAAGCTGAGCAGGTTGTTATCATTCTTGTTGAGATGATAATAAAGAGGTGTGATTTACTGCTCTGGTTGTTTCAAAGGTGTCATTTGAACCTAGGGGAGTGTGGTGCTGTTAAACAGACCTGGACAAAGCCTTTCAGAGCAGTGAGTGCACGACTGTAATTGTAGGCAGGGGCATTAAAAATAAACAAAGGGTTGATTATTTTTCATAATCCTGCACTTTTTCTTTCATTCCAAGTGAAGTTGTGGGTGCTTTCCCACTGTGCAAATGAGGCTCTCTGGAGTGTGCATAAGTATTTCTACACACATGCATATGTACAGATACTAATTGAATGTGTATATGCATTTTTATACATGTTAACATAAACATTTAAGGTCTTTTATGGATATCCAAGTGCTTCTTTTTCTTCAGTGGTGACTTAGCTTTGTTTGCTTTCATGGCTAAAAGGGTGTTCAAAATATCTTGTGGAAAATGTGGCTACTTTAGCTATCTAAATCTGAGTTAGAGATCTACCTTTATGCTACAGGGTTTGAACCTTCTGGTGTTTACCTTTAGTGAATCCTGAATCTGACCTTGTGGCAAACATTGTGAAAAGTCCTCATTCATTCACTTGTTAGTGCTGAAGCCTTTTAATAATTCTATGGGTTCACCTTTTTCCTGGGAGCATTTGGGAAGGGTTATTACACATGGTTGCCTGAAGCTGGGAATGAGATCTGGTGCAATAATGTGCAAGGAATCCTCATTAAAAAAAAAGGAAAAAAAATTAAATTTATTAGCAGGCCTTTTATTGTTCTTTCCATAAGATTGTATTGGGTTTGTTATGAATTCTGCTGACACTTCTGCAAAGAGTCAAAGTGAGGCTGCATTGTGGTGGTGTAAAAAAAAAAGAAAAAAATCAGATCTCTTTCATATCCACCACTTGCATGCCAGAAGTGGTTAGTGCCAATGGCCATTCTTGCTTTAACATGTTACAGATAGGAAATAGCTGCAGGGAGAATTAGAGAGTGGGAAAACAGTCAGCTGGCTCATGGGTTAACTGTGAGATTCCTGGTAGCAGAGAATTTCTTTCTTCTTTCTATATTGAAGCCCGTGGTTGATAAAGCTGAAGTTCTACATCATAAATTCCCATTTGGACATTCAGTTTTGAGAACCTACATCCAGCATCCTTATCATTTTGATGTTAAAGTCACAATCAGTAATGAAATCTGCTTGCTTTTCACACACTGAAATTAGCTTTGATTCTTTGCCTGAAACATATGTTTAAAAGGCAACATGCACATACTGTGCACTGACCCTATCAAAGCAATAAATACCATTGAAGTCATTTTCCGAAGCTGCCTACAGCATTAGTTTATTTTTAATATGGTCCCTCTGAAGGAGTGGTGTAGGAAATGCCTATGGGAGCTATTTGAATTGTCTGTCTGGGGTGAAGTCCCTACCTTGCCCTGCTGAAGAAGAAAGTAAGAGGGGATACTAATTTCCCTTTGTTGTTGCAAGAGATGATGTTTAATTCATTGGATTTAGAGCCTTTCTAAGGAAAATGGTATTCTGTTTTGGGTGAGAAAAATGCTTCTTTGATACTTAGCATGATTTGAAGCAAGGGATGAGGGAAGGAGATTTTGCTGTTACCCGGAATGGGGTTCAGTCCATGACAGCTCTCCTGGTTCTTTATGACAACTGTTTTATTCTTTTTGCTCCTGCACTGGTAGCTGGCCATTCCTCCCAGATCCAGAGGATCCATCTCCTCTGTGGAACAAGGAGGAGATGGGCACTCCCCAAATGACCTTTTCCAAAGTGACCCCTCTCACCCAGGCAGGCTCTGCTCCCCATCACAGTTGGGAATCACAACATTTGGAGCTCAGGGGAGCTCTGTGCCAGAGGCCAGAGCACAGGGCTGGTTTCACACTCTGGTACCACCTTTCTTCTCCCTGTACAGCCCCAAAATGTCCAGCCCTTCCTGTGTTTTGCTGTGCCAGAGCCAGGGAAGGTTCAGACATAGCAGGCACCTGAGTGGGTGAATTTTCTGCCCCTTGAATGCCAGATGACAACGCTGAGCACGGTTTGGATTCTACAAACCTGAAAGATTGGTCTCCACTGGCAAAGGGAAGCCATTTTTTGTCACTCATGGTCACAATTACAACGACAAGGCCAGGCTCCTCCATCACTGCTCTTTAACACTGTCAGCACCAGCTTTGCCAGAATTATCCTGTCTGAAGCATGGATGGACCTATTCATTTTCTCACTTTGCTTGACCTAGGAATCTAGGAGCAACTGATGGCATATGGGCTGCTTTCTCCTGTAAAGAAATTATTAAGTTAAAGACTGGGCTAAAAAAAATGTCCTCTCCTAGCCATGAAAGACTAATTTTATGTTTGTTTGGACATATTTGTAGAGTAGCTGTGTTATGCACCATGCTTCTAAATACTGTTTCATGCTGAATAATGAGTTTGAAATCTGTCACCTTCCAGGGCTTGTATTTGTGTAGAGAAGAGAGGGAAGCATGCAGGAGAAGGATATAGTTTTTAGGAGAACACTTTGATTCAATTTTTTTTTTTTTTTGCATTTTATTATGGCTGAGGCAGGAAAACACACAGATATCATGCCCAAGACGTGTTTTCAGAAACGCAGTGGTTTCGTTTTAAATGGGTCCCCAGAGAAGATGATCTCAAGCAGGGAAATGTGTGCAGTCTTTCCAATGAGATAAGAATAATCATTGCATTTCTGCTGTGCGTTTCTGCAGCGCTGTAAACACTCAGCCAATCTCAAGATGGAGATCACAGTTCATCTGCTGACAGTGGAAGCCTGGCCACCAGTGTGGGGAAGCAGCAGGCTTGCACAGGAATCTGGTGGCAAATTTACGAAAAAACACCTCATTTTCTTACCTGTGGATGAAGCAAGTGGACATGGGGTGTCAGGAGCCTTGTGGGCTGAAGTGAATCTTGCTTTGTTTTCAGGAAACTATAAGAGGCAGGTAAAATCCAGCTGGGGTATGAGCCTGCTACCAGGCTGTGAGCACCCTGTCCACATGGCAGAGCCTTGCCCAGCTGGCCATTGCAGAGCAGTGAATTTGTGGAGGTTGCTGTCCGAGACATTTGGATGTTTCATGGTAGCAGGGTCTAACTCATCAGCCTAGTTTAATTACAGGAAGATCTTGAACCCCCCTGTGTCACAGACACATTTTATGAAAAATCCTTTCCTTAGGATTTTTCCTCCTGAGAGGCTGGGAGGCCTCAGGAGCAAAATGTAAACAATGGTTATCTGCTGCTGTGGAATGCAACAGGTGCATCTGTGATTGGTCTCATGTGGTTGTTTCTAATTAATGGGCAATCACAGTCCAGCTGGCTTGGACTCTCTGGTCAGTCACAAGATTTTATTATCATTCCACTCCTTTTCTTTCAAGCCTTCTGATGAAATCCTTTCTTCTATTCTTGTAGTATAGTTTTAATGCAATATATATCATAAAATAATAAATCAATCCTTCTGAAACATGGAGTCAGATCCTTGTCTCTTCCCTCATTCTGGGACCCCTGTGAACACCACCACACCCCTGCTTATTGTCAGCTTTCTCAGCAAAGCTGGTGGCATCAGTCTTGCACAATGGCCCAGCCAGCCTGTGGAGGAAGGCCATCATTATTAGCTTGTCTGTAAAAGTGGCCACAGAGACTCCTTTCTTTCAATAATTCATTCTGCACAGCAGCTAATGGTGGTCCACAGCAAGGCAGGTTCCTGATGCAAAAGGGAGGTTTTGACCTCTCCAGCTGTCCTGGTCCTGAGGCTCACATGAATGTTTGTGGAAATTTTGGAAGTTACCAGAAGTACCTGAGTCATCAGTCATTCATGGAGGCCTGGAAGAAGTTCTGGGCATCACTAGGTAACCATCAGTCACAACACAACAGAGCACAGGGAAGTTTCACATTTCTTTGGAAGAGTTTTCTGAGCGTTCATGTGAGAAGTGAACCGTGCCAGACCTGCTCCTCACACCCAGATTTTGGCCCTGTGGTGCTGCAGCTCCTGTTGGGTTCAACTGTGCACCAGCAGACCTGAAAACAGACTAGCCAGCTCTGAAAGCTCAGAACAGAAGGACTATTAAAATCCCAGAAATTAATGGCTTATTTTATGGATCTTGATATTTAATCTGAAAGGTTAATTTTTGTCAGTAGATTGTCATTTAAAAAGATGTGTTTTGGAAACTGCTGTCCATTCTAAATGAAATTCTCTGTATTATTTCAATGGAAACCAGCACACAGCCTAGTTAATTTCCCATCTTGAAAACCAATCCATGGCTAAATCAAGAGATTTTATTAAATTAGATTTTAAAATTCAAGCTTCATATAAATTCAACATAAAATGCATTAAAACTATTTTTAAGGAAAATGTAGAAGAAAAGGTGGTTTATTTAAAAGCCATCAAAATAAAAAATATCTTGTTTTTTTTTGTAAAAGAAAGATTCCTCCTGCTAACTAATTCTCAAGCCCCACATGGATTGGGTTGACAATATGAGTCTTTGTTTTGTTTGTTTTGTTGCAGCTGGATTTATAGGCAGCTTTTCAGAAGGAGAATTTCTCCGCTTTTATGATGGGCTAGAGGGCTTAATGCTCTCTTGCAAATTATTCTGATTGCGCAACTTGTGGTGCTGCCTGATATATTGTTAGGCACAGTAGCCACCAGGTTAATATTGGTGTTTTCTTTCTTGCTGCAGAGTTTGCTCTTTGCAGCACCCTTGACCAGAAAGCGGCTGCTCACCCCAGGACTGGTCCCTTATGGGATGAGTATTTTGTGTTGGAGCCTACTCCCTCAGAATTTGGAAAAGCCCAGGAAATTATCCAGTCATTCCCTTCCAATTCCTCCTTCCTGCAGCACACGAGAGCTTTTGGAGACCCTCTGGGCTGCCTTTAGGCTGTGAAAACTCTGTGGGCAGCCACTCTTTGAGGGCAGTTCCTGCTGAAACCTGTGACAAAGCCCCATGATTTCTTTCCTGGCTTCCCAAACAGAGCTGCAGCTCTAAAACCCCCTACCCTGGCTGCTTATGGGATGCAATCACTTGCTAGAGGAGAAACTCATGCCCTAAGCAGAAGAAGACAGGAACCACATCCCAGCAGAACGAAAGAACCTGAAATCTGTCATAGATGAAGGAAAGGGAGAAAATCCAGAGAAATCATGTCTGTGCTGTCTGGTTTATCCTTTGTCATTATTAAGAGTGCTATCTTTAGGAAGATAGTTTTTGGGATAATAAAGATTGGGCATTTAGCAGCCTGAACAAAATCAGGTTCCTATTCCCATAGATACGTTTTTGTCTGGTGTCTGAGGCTTTGGAAAGCAGTGTTGCAGATTTTACTCACCCATTCATAGCAAGCAACTAAATACTGGTATTTCTGAAAAAAAAAAAAAAAGAAAATAAGGAGAAGGAGAAAAATTAATCTTTTGTCAATTTGACCCACCACTGGGGGCTTTTTTCATTATTGATATATCTGTAATTTTCATCTGCCCTTTATTCGGCATGTATATTTATATGTGAGTATTTTTTTTTCTCACAAACCTGCAGTGCAGTGGAAAGCTAGATTTAAATATTTTCAGACCGACTGTACCCATCATTTGCATTCCACTGACTCATTCAGAGCAAAGACATCTGAGCAGAAATACAGCAGATAAAAGAGAAACCATTAATCCAGGGAAGATTACTGGCACAGAATCTTTATCCTGTATCCTCCCTGAAATGAGACAAAGATCTTACTATGTACATCCCTCTGGCTTTGCTTCAGAAAGTAAGCAATATAGTAGTGTAGACATGGTACTTTTTAAAGGCACATTACACTGGTCTGAAACTTCAGTCTTCTGGCAGAGCTCGCTGCTGCTGAGGTGTTTTTCAGTGGTTGCTTCCTCAGAAGAGCTTTCAGCACCCCAAAAACTGCTTTCTGGCTCCTGCAAGGGCTGAGACAGCACTGATCTGCTCCTAAGAAGACAGCAAGTGTCAGCTGGAGGATGGAGACTGCTCTGCAGCAATGTGGGTTACACACGAATTTCACAGGGTCTTGCTTCTGCTGACACCTCATCTCCATGTGAGCTCTGAGTGCTAGTTAGCTTTTAATGAGCCTAATAAGGCGAAAGCTTTCCAGATCCTGGTGCTTCATTTCTGGAAGCAGGGCAGGGGGGAAGGTTTGGCCGAGGATGTTGAGCAGGCTTGCCCTTTCCAGAAGACACTCATTCCAGGTGACTGGGCATATTAGATTTCAGGCTTTTATCTCCCTTCCCCTCGAATGTGGCAGGCTGCAGTTGCTTTTACTTCTGCTGGTTGTTTGTCTCTCTCCCCCCTGTCTCTGTGATATTGATTCTCAGTTAAAAGAGCTGAGGGATGGAGCTGGGGAAGCATCCCTTTCTTCTCTGGCAACTGGTGGAAAATCCAGTTGCCACATGAGTTCTGCACTGTCTGCAATGGCTGCTGCTGGCCATTGACCATCTCCTGCAGGAGGATTTCTGGAGAATAATCATACAAATATTCTCCTGCAGGAGGATTTCTGTGCCATAATAATAGCAGAGCCTACTTCAGTCATTTAGGGCTTCCACTAGAAGCAGCCCAGAGGGTTGGATGGTTTTCTGGAGGTAGCTCCATGTGTTTGTGGGCTTATCTTGCTATGGTGTGCATTCAGCTATGAAATAAAATTGCAGGAAATGATTCAGTTTTGAATCATTCTATTTAGACTGGCAGAAGCCGAAAACCCTCCTGTGAGCTACAACAATGTGGACTGCTATTCAGATGGGAAATGTAAATACTTCAGCATGCCTGATCAGTTGGACTAGAAGTGCAAGCAAACTGCTCTGCAGTGTGGATTCTCAGCTTTTATTCCAGACAGTTTTGTTCCTCCAAACCCTCTTTTTCAGGTGAAAAATGTTTTCCTTTTCTTGTCCCTGTGTGGGGTGTATGTATGTTAAGACCTCTGGAAAAGAGCTAAGCACAACAGGAACCAAGACCTGGAGGAAGCTTCTTTCTAAACAATCCAGCATCCTCTTCCAGTTCAGAGCAGAAGAATATTTAGGTACATGGAAGAAAACCTTGCTGTTGTGGAAAGTTCAGCTTATCAAGAGTAAACCACGATCTCTTTGTTGTTTCGAACTGACAAAAAGTGAGGTCAGAAGCAAATCATGTTTCTTCCATAATCCAGAGCCCAAAGTCTGCAATGGCTTTCCCTCTCACACTAATAATGTTCACATTATCCATTAAAGGTGATTTGATTTCAGGTGTCAGCTTAGAGATCTGGCTAATAATCTTTTTTCAATGGGAATCTCTTCTTAATAGAGTAGTCTTGGCCTGTTTTTAACTGCATCTTCTTCTCCTGTAAATATCAATTATCTCTCCTGCTCCATTTTAGAGCCTGTCACCTTGCCAAATGGTGAAATATGAAGGTTTATTTATTGCATGAGATATACAAGGCAAAAAAAAAAAAAAGTGATGTCTTTTAGTGTGCCCACTTGGTGTTGTTTGTTCCTTAGATTTGAAAGGCAAAAGTGCAGTTCTGATAATGCTGTGAGTTCTTTACACTTCCTGCTAGAAATGGCTCTTTTCTGCCTCTCCTCTGGGTGCTGCCTCCAGGGCCTGTGCCTTGCATGCTCCCTTTGAGCCACAGATGTTTGGTTTGTGTTGTTCCTCCTTTGTTTAGGGTTTGACCAAGTGACATTACAGGTGGGAGGTGGGAGGAAGAATTTGCAAGAGAGCTTCAAGTAATCTTAGATCAGCTCGTTGTCAGCTGCACTGTGTTCCTATGCAGGATGCTCATTCCCCTTTGATGTCTTTGCAGATGTTTCAGGCTTTACATTAAAAAAAAAAAAAAAAGTATTTATAGGGACACATTACCTCACCTGAGATGGTGTCATTGTGCTGCATTCTTTACACACAGTAGAAATTGCTTCTCTGTTCCTCCTACAAGCTTAGCATCCCAATGATCAAGACAGACAAAGCTTTGGAAGTGAGAGGTCCAAGGTCACCTCTGCAGGAAAGCAGCAGAGCACATCTCCCATCCTGTGGGCAGGTGACAGTCTGCCCGGCTCTTTCAAAACAGTTTTGACAGGAGGACATTTCATGAATCTGAGAAGCAGGCTCTGCCCATTTCCATGCTTGCAGGAAGGGTGTCTTCAAGTGAGGAAGCTTGATTACAAAGTCTGCTGAGTATGCAAGGGAAAGAATGAAATATTGCACTTGCCACCGTCCTGATTTTTGTTATTCTCTTCCATTATCTAAAGGAAATATGGTATGATCGTTGTTCCAGTCATTGCAAACAGTTTTCAAACATGGTTTGAAAGAGAAGGTGTGTGGGATGGGACCAGGAGTTTTTCTTTTGTGTGTCTGTGTGTGCACATGACTGTGAAATATCTGATTTTGCAAAATCATTACATGCATAAAGTTAAATCTTTCAGCAAGCATTCACACATTGCAGGCTGGGGGTTACTGGTCACTTGCCACAGAAAATAAATCTTTCAAGGTCCTGCAAAAACCATCCTCTGGAGTTCCTTGCATCTCATAAGGCATTTTGCTAAGCCATGTTACCCTCCCAACTCATGAGGATGGATAAGGCTGAGGAAAGAGCTGCAGCTTGGTGAGAAAGAGGAGCTGAGATCCTCCCTATCTCATGGTATAGAGAGCACATCAATGCCAGGAGCTGCACGTGAGAATAAATGGAAGAATGAGAGATCCCTGCATGTTGCCATGGAGCCCTTCTGTCTGGACCTCAGGCATGCTGTAACATATGATCCCTCTCTTTGTCCCTGCTGTAGGCAGCCCTGGTTAAGTCCTGACAGCATTACTGTGCTCAGCAATCAGTGCTGCCCCCATAAAACAGCTTGGTGAGTTTCAGCAGAGCCATCTCTGGGGCTTGCACACCCTCAGTCTCTGCTTTCCTCCATCCTCACAAACCTGCACCACCACAGGGCTGAACATACTGAGGAAAGCTCTCAAAAAAAAAAAAAAAAAAAAAAAAAAAAAAAAAAAAAAAAGGCAAAAAAATATTACCTAGTAGATAGACATGATTATTAATTTTTTAAAAGAAATAATTTGTTTATTTGCCAATTCTGCTTTACCCGGCTTCCCTCTTGTGGTGTCTGTAACTTGACTTTATGAACTTTCTTATTAAATCAAGGGTTTCCGGACATTAGGTGGTGGAGTGGAGGAAGAGCCACACACGTTTTCAAGGAAAATTAATACTGATAAGGTGCTGGCCACTGTCTGTCCTGTTATTGTTAGAATGCACATTTTTCCCCCTAGAGTGTAGAGCACCTTCTGATGGAGTGCTCCTTGTGCTGAAAAATGGCAAGCATTAAGGACTCCATGTCACTTCATTGCTAAAATATTTACTAGAGCAGGCTTGCTTCCTCCATCTCTAAGAGTGGTGTATTTATAGGAGCATCCTGTAATGGAGCATCCTGCACGGAGCAGTGTTCTTGAAGAATAAGGGAATACTCTGTGTGAAGGGGTGGGCTTGGGGTTGTCCCCTCTGTTGTCCCCTCTGTTAGCAGGTGCTGGCAGCACGCAGGGGGCTGCAGGAGCTGATTGACTGCAGCAGATTCCCTCTGGAATGTGGCGTCTGTGAAGCCCTTGCAGGGGATGGGAAAGGCTCACAGGGCTGAGGAATTTGAGTTCTGGGACCTCTGCGGGAAATTGCCAGGAAGGATCAACTCTGAGCTTTAAAAGGAGGATGTTTAGGTGTTTTTCTGTTGTTGTTAAAATGTCAGATCACAGGGCTCCATGCCCGTGTAAACAGTGCAGGTCAGACCCTCAGCTGATGTGCAGTGGCAGTGTGCTCCCTGTAGCAGCTGGGAATCCTGGACTGGTGGGCATGGGAAGGTTCCTGCCCTGCTCCGTGGCTGTGGGTGCTGGAAAGAGCAGGAACAATTGGAGATGGAGGTCACTGAAATGACAAGAGCAGCTCCTGTGATCTGGTGTTGTCAGCACAAACACAGCAATTGATTGAAAAGTGTCTGCTAACCAGGCAGCAAAGAGAGCAATTAGAACTGAAATAGCAAGAGGGTCTATTTCAGAGTTTTATGATTCCAGCTTGCACCACCCCACTAATTTTAAGTGCTGATGATTTTTTTTCTGTCTGGGCTGGAGTCAGCTGGGGACCAAGAGCCATCTGGGGCTGAATGAAACTCAGGGTTTCTCAGAGGTTCTGCTGTTTGGAGTGTGACATAAACACACCCTGAAATTGAAATACAGTTGTCAGATCTACCTTGGAGATTGGCAAGGATCACTGCAGATCCTGGGGATGGAAATCCTGAGGTCTGTTGGAGCCAGAAGGTCTCAGAGGTACATGGTGCAGTTTTCCCAGCTGGAAGCCTGTGCCAGGGCTTAAGCTGGACAGCATTTTAGGGAGGTGTGTGAGTGATACTGGAAACCAGAGACCTTGTTAAGGTCCACGAGATGTATGGGGACTCTGGGCAGCTTGCTAATGTTGAAGGTCAGATGCCTGAGCTCTGAGTGAGGTAAAGACTTTTAGGCAGTCAAGGAGGCTTTCTTGTTGTCCTGATCTCCTAGAAATGTCAAATTTGAGAAAAGAGTAGACCTGGTGCTCTGCTGGAGGAAAAGTGCTTGGGGATAAGCAAGCAAGGTGAGCAGGGTCAGGTTTATGGGTGCACCATCTGGGGACAGTCAGCAGGCAGGGCAAAAGTGACTTATCACCTGAATGGAAGGAAATGGTGTCTACAAAAGAGAGTTCCTTGCAGGCAGCTTTTTTTTTGTCTGTGCTAAAGTCTGCTGTTTGAGGAACAGCAAACAGACCCCAGGCATGAGTGAATTCCACTGGTGTGAGGCTCTGTGGCTTGGAGCACCACTGATCACACTGCTCAGCACATGGAGCGAGTCTGAGTCAGAACTTTCCACAAAGTGTTCAGTGAGGAACACTCTGATCTCTTAATAAATATTAGCAGTACAGTAACAGCAGTGCAGCGCAACGTTCAACAGTCAATTACTTGAAGGGCTGCTTTATCAAGTAAGAATGTGTAAAAGATTTTCTTGGATTCTTGTGTCATTGCTTAGGCTGGAATGGTTGCTGCAAGAATCACAGTGTTAACCCTGGATGTATTCCAAGCTGAGTAAAAGTAATTTTTAACCGTCTACATTGAGGGTTGAGTTTGCTGAATGCACATCTACACAGTGCTAAATGCAACATTAAAAATGTGTGTGCCCGTGGCATTGACAATCTCTGTTGACTTTATGGGGAAACACAGCACCTCAGGTAATGGGATGATGAACAGAACTACCTCTCCATGTTCTTTTATTACCCCCTCATCCCACCCAGAGCTGCTAAAAGGTAAAACTCTGCACCATTTATTCCTGTTGTGAACGGCTGCTGTAGTCTAAGAAAGGAACTGAAATCCTCTCCCCACTCAGCTGAATGTGCCATTCTTCTGAAAACCAGCCCAAGTTCACTCCAGGGGTGTCTGCCTCTCCCAGTCGGGTGAAGGAGTAATTGCGCTATTTAGTTTGCACGAAGGTGGCAGAAAGCAGACGTGGATTTGAGCGCTGCTGTCTCACACTGAGCAGCATGAGAAGCCTTTTTTGAGAAGCCTGGTTGCAACTGCGAGGAGCTGCTGGTGGCCCCAGCCACTGCTTGCTGTGAGCAGAGGTGACTTCTGTGCCCCTCCTGTTGCCGAGTGTTTTGGTGCTGACTGCAAGCAGTTATCACCATTTTCCTGCTGTTGTTGCAGCCGGTTTTTTTTGCTTGGCTCCAGCAGTCGTTTCTAACTAGCTGACAGGTTTGGAGGGCCCTGGAGGTGTAGTGCAGTGCTGTTGCAACAGAATTCTAGATGCCTGTTTGAAACTAACCAAGCCAGCATCAGGATTAAATTCCTTGTGCAGAAGTCATTACCATGGAGGAGTGCAGTTATGGCGAAAGCATTTCAGGCTTCAAGGAAAGATCACATATAAATGTTCTTCAGTGATGCACAAATAGGTAGACAACACCACCTCAGAACACCCAGTTCTTGAGTGCGCACTTGAGGAGCTTGCTTTTCCTGGCTTATTCTACATCATGAAGAAAAAAAAAAAAAAAAGAGATCAGGTCATTTTATTCTGGAAAGCATTTTTCCTGTCTCTTTGGCTGTCACATGTATTTAACTTTAGTGCCCTCAAGGACAATGTGGTGGATCAGCATGCTAAGGTCTACAGTCTACAGCCTGTAGTTTTTCATTTCACATTGCTTTAAGAATGGTCCTCTTTGTTTCCATTTTGAGCCACGGCTGAATTCTTACATGTTGTCTGATCTTCAGGCTCAAATACCCAAGAGAATAGGCAGCTGTGAATCAACCCTCTGTGTGCTTTCTAGCAGGTAGTCTAGCAAAGAAGGCAGTATGCTTCTTATTTCTTTAAATTGATAGGGATTTGAAGGAAAAGACTTTAATAAAAGTCTCATGAATGATTATTTTCTTCCTGCTGATGATTCTGAATTGCATGCAGAAATATAAGAACCTTTTAAGAGAGCCCTGTGGGTTTAAACCCAATTCTTTAGATTTATAATTAAAGCTCATTGTCTTTATGCTATCCTACACCTCATGAGAAGGATCACCTTTCTAATTACACAGAACCAGGAGGTCTGTCACATGCTTTTACTCAGTATTATGGTACACAGTTGCTCTATTTTTTTTTTTTCTTCTCCTTCTCCTTCTTCCAGAGATTCAATATTATGTCTTGGAAATTCAACATAATGATTTTCTTTTCTTTTTTTTTTTTTTTTTTTTGGAGGCCAGATGTTTCACTCTGCTATGTTAAGTCATATTGACATACTGCCATGAAATGGAAACAACTGCTACTTTTAACATTGCTCCATATCTTTATTAAAAGGTATGTCTCACGCATCTGAATTCCCCACATACATGCCACCTTCCTCCCTCTCCTCCCCTCTCCCCCACCACCCTTCTTTCCTTCCTTGCCTAAAGAAGGGAGGAATATTAAAATTTCCTTGCTGTTCTGAGTGGTTAATGAGGTTCTAGGTAGTGTGATGAATATGCAGCGCCATCGATTCTGCGCTGCGTGTGTGTGTGTGTGTGTGTGTGTGTGTGTGTGTGCGTGTGTGCCTTTAATCACAGCTGGAATGCAAAATCAGGCCCCACCTTTCAACTCTATCTCCATCATGCTGAGAGAGTGAGAGAGAGCGAGACTGAGACTGCTAGACAGCTCGAAAGAGATTGCAGCTCAGATGTCCTGGAAAACAGCAAATCCCTCAGACCTGGCAGATTCCGTTACCATGAGAACTGCAGATATTTCCATTGTGATGGCTTGCTCTAGCAGCCATCTGTTACACCCATTTGATTAGGAAGTACAGTTCAGCTTGTATGGGATTTTCACTGCACCTTATCCCATGGCAGCGCACAGAAACTCTCTCTCTCTCTCTTTTTATATGCTAAACTCAATGTTTTTAAAGTGCTGTAATTTACTGAGGCTGAAGGCATTTAATGAAATGCTGGGAGGAGGTCACTGAGGGACAGTATCTCTGAGAAGAAAGAAGCACATGAGATATGTGAAGGGGATTAGTATCCAGTATATAAATAAGATCAGCCCAGAAATTAGCTGTATTTAGCAATTCCTCATCCTTGCCAGGGAGAGGAGCTTGATATACAGACCTCATGAAGCCATAATAAAATTAGTAATTGCCTCCTGTTAGTTAATCCCACTCTATATATATTTATTGTATGCCTGCAATAAATGCATGCAGCAGATATATTTCAGGTCTTCTGTAAAAGAGGGGAAGGTGATGACTCTCCCCAGATGCCTGAAGTGGTGCAGTGGCTGCACTGTGTAACGATTAGATTAGCTCTAAAAATTTAATGGTGCCATTTGACTTTTCATAGACGCAGAACAACCTTAAACTTTCTTGAAGGTTTTCGGTGATTTACTGATTAAAACAATTGTTTGGAGTAGTGGAGTCCCTCGGTGTAAATTAGTGGTGGAGGAAATGGTAATGGCACATCAAATGGATATAAAAACAAAGGAGTCCCCTTCAATTAAAACTCTCCAGACATTCTTCCTAAGTGGCTGGCATTCCAGATTCAGGGTAATCTTATGTGTGGCATAGTTGCCTCGAGTATCTTAAAATGACTGAAGGTCTTGTAAACTCAGTGAAGCTAATTAAATGCTCACACACTGAAATGAATTTCTGATTGCTGCTAAGGAGGCATTGAGGTCAGCTCCTCTTTTCATTGCCCACACTTTATGGCCAATGCCAGATACTAAATAAATCAGATCCTCAGAATCAGGGGCTCTGTGGTTTTGTTCCTCTTATATATTCTCCCACCCGGCTGAACATAATTCCTTATCCGTCTTCATCTCGGCATGAAAAGTTTTCTCTCCTATTGTTTTTCCTCACATAGCACCAGATTACCATGGAGAAGACTATGATATCATAAGAAATGAATGAGCATGTTTCTCACCATGGGTGAAATATACATTCCAGACCTAATAAAGTCAGGAATCATGTAATGGGCCTGGTAAAAATGAGCTGCTTAGTTAGTGCAAATAGAAATGGTTCTCCTTTAGATCTCTGCTTTAGCAAAGTAAGTTCTTAGGCACATGGAGACACATAAGAACATGTTTAAGAGCTTTTCTGAAGAGGGATTGTTCTTAAAATGTTTTACTGCATCTGTGCCCACAATTTTTTTTTAAAGTAAAATTTCCACTCTTTTTTTTATAATAGTAAAAGATTTTCTTGTCGATCATCTTTGCAGCAAATTAGAACTTTCTTGCAGCCTCCCATCTCACATAATCCTGGAGGCTGAGCTAGAGAGAAGAGAGTCCTTTTTTTTTTTTTCCTTCAGACAGAGCACTTGTTTTATGAATGTGGTATCTGCCTTTGACAGGCAGCAGATGTACGGGAGCCCTGAAATCTGAAACAATAAATACCATTCAGAGTCTCACCACTGAACCTTCTTATAGTACTGCCTTTGTTAAATGAAACATTTACAGGAATACCATCCCCCCCTTCCCACCCACCTTCAAGGCTAGGATCTGAACCATGTTTTTAAAGTAAAGGTTAAGTACCTGAGGCATGAACAGTTGACATACAAAAGAAACTAAAGTAAATTTATCATTCGTTTGCCAGCTACGAGGTGTGTCGAGGGCTTTTTCTTTCTCTTTGTAATGCATGAGAAAACAAACCTGGGAAGCCTATGCAAGGAATATTTCTTTTCTACACTGGAATGTTAACATTTGCACCTTCTGACTTAATACTGTGTATTTCTTCAGAGTCATCAATCTCTTGAGAGTCATCTTGCCATCTGTACCAGCATTGCTCCAGGCTTCCATATGAAAGTCCAATCTGGCGGTATAAATACTGGATAATGAAGAGTAGGTGTTAAAGTTTCTGACTGGTTGGAAGATGAGTCTGTGTCTATGAAAGATCCAAATCCATGTGTTAAACAAACAAACAGAATCTATGTTAACATGGAAGTTCAACCACAAAGAGCATGATGCATGTTTGTTCTCATACCCTCTCCCACTCTCTGTGGTTTTTCCTCAATTTTTTTCCTCTATCTTCCTCATTTTTATAGAGTTCACCCATGTTCTGTGAGAAAAATGTTCTCTGACCATGGCCTTACACTTTGGAGATTACAAATAGGGGCAGCATGTTGACTTCCTGTAATGTAAGGTTCCTTTTTCTCCCCGTCTCCTTTTGCTCCAGGAAAGCTATAACTACATAGATTAGCAAAACTTTTGCAGGAATGGATGTAAAACAGATTTATCTCAGTGTCAGCTTTATCTGATCCATTTGGTCTTGCAGAGTTTGGATGGTTTCCTTTGTTACAATAACCAGCTTTCAAACATCTATATCCTTAGGGTATTAAATGTCAGCCTCTAGTGTATCGTTCAAGGATAAAAGATTGACAATACTGAAGTACTTTTTTTCCTTCTTTTTTTTTTCTTTTCCTCTTCTCCAGCACTGGCAGAGTCTTTACTCTGCACACCACTGCTGACCCCAGAAGTGACCTACAGGAACTACTGGCAAAAGGAGTGAAAAGGTATTTCAGCTTGTAGGCATTAGAAACTCTCTTCATTAATAGCCCTTTTGCAGACTTTTCAGATAGATTTCCTGTCATTGTGATGAGGATATATTTGTAACGAGTCCCTTAAGTAAATGGCCAGTGGATAATTAATTGAACTAACTAGGACTTTCCGTACTGTATTTTTTTTCCTCTTATTTCCTTTTCTTTTTCTTTCCTTTTTTTTTTTTTTTTTGAGGTGGAGAGGAGGGAAGACTTCCAGATGGTCTCATGTACTCAGTGGTACAGCCCTTTTCTACCTGTTGGCCAAGCATTTCAGCCCTAATTCAAATAAAACTCTTAGGCATTCTGTTGGGAGAGGTAGAATTTTTTGTTTTGGTTGGCATCAGGTTGACTGCGCTTCTCTGGGCAAGTGGGTGACTACCCTGAGTCTCATCACTGAAAAATGTGGCAAAACCTGATCTTGCTGGAAGAGGCAGCTCAGAAGACAACATTTGGGTCAGTACTGATATCCACACTGTTGATTATATGACCATAATTTTGGTTATAATTCACCTTGTCACTCCCATGATACAGATTCCAGATTCCAAATATGTGGCACCAGTGGAAATCTACAGTGAAGCAAAATTAGTCTTATTATTGTATTTCATTCTTAGATTGCCTTCTTAGCACTGGCCTTCAGCCTCTTTAATTAAAAGTTTGCAAACATGCGTTCCTTAAGTAATTTCTGACCTTCACAGCTGGTTATGAGGCAGCTGTAGTAGAAATTTTTGAGCAAAGTCTCTTTCCCTCTCTCAGGGGCCTCCACTTTTTCAGTTTTGGAAATGACTTATTAACTTTGCAGCCATTGGGACAACTCTCCAAAGAAATGAAGTTTCTTGATGAACATGCACAATTTTTCTCTGCACATCAAAGAGTTCAGATTTTCACTCCACTTGTCAGAGACTACTGATAATTACTTTTATTAACCATCTCACAAATAACAAATGTGTGAGGTCAAAAAAGCCTAATTTGAACTTTATGGTTTCATGTGTGAAAAAAGAAATGCTACTAAGAGTAACTACGAGTGTTGGGTAAGGAGCCATAATTTTCTCAGTAAAACAGAGCCCATTAAGAAGACAAAGATATTGGGGTGCTGCTCAAGTGCTCCTGAGATTTTGTTCTGATAATTATTTGCAGGTGTGTTTAAAACTACTTGTCTCTGTATGCTGCTTTGAGGAATAAATGTGCTTTGCTAAATATTTCATTATTTTCCATTTAAAAGGGTATGTGAAATTAAAGGTCTCATTTCAGGCAGCTTGGTCAGACTTACAGGGTCTGGTTTTGTTTTTTATGTCCTCACAGTGTTGGACATAAAACACAAAAAAAAGTGAGATAATCCTAATCTCACTTGTGCCACTGTAAATCAGGGTGAGTTTTGCTGAAACCAGTGGAATCATCCCACTGTTTTAAGCAAACTAAGGAAAGCCAGGTATTTGTGTTCTGTACCAGTGCTTCCTTCTGTTTAGCAATTGTGATCTGCTCTGGACCAAGCTAACAAGACACACAAAAAAACAACAAAAAAAAAAAAAAAAAAAAAAAAAAAAAACCCACCAAAAAAAAAAAAAAAAACACCAAAAAACCAAAAACCCCCAAACAAACAAAAAAAATCACTAAAATAATGTCATTATTGATGTCTAAAGGGTTGCCTCTGAATTTCAGTTGTGCAAAGTTGTGATCTTCTATAATTTTCTATAATTACTGCTCTAGTTGAGATCTTTAGACACCAAGTGTCCTGAGCACACCTCCTCATCTCTACCCATCCCTGCTGAAGATGTGGTTGCCCTGATATTTTTGGATTCTTTTAGACCTGGAGGTATAAGCTGGAGCAGCCCAAGAGTCCTGAGTACAAATTCCTGATTCACCCCTGGCTCCTGTTTTAAAGATTTCCTCCAAGGCAAATGGAGAAGGGCCTTTAGTGTGTAATGTTTAAGCCTGTCTCTGCCTTTAAGTCTTGAGATAAGTTATTTATGGGAAGCAGACATCTAGGCTAACTTACCCTTTTCTTCTGTGCATTGAAGGCAGTGAAGGTTGCAATATTAATTGCTGCATCAGCAACTCCAAGATTTAATGTTTTTCCCCATTCTGCAGGCAATGTATCTCTTGCTTGATTTCCCACATAGTCTTCACTTTCACAGCCATCTGAATGATAAGCGACAATAATGTCTCTGGAAGTGATCCATAAATCATATTCAAATCCACACATCCAAATGATCCTATTTTTAATCTCTAAACTACTGTAGTCTGTGCTTGCTAGTGCGTTTCAATTGGAAGCATTATGCTCCCCACCTACATGTTTCCTTCAAATCTGTGCTAATGCACATCCCTCCCCCCACCAAAAAAAAAAAAAAAAAGAAAAAAAAATTCTACCTGGAGCTTGATTAATAACACATAGAAAAGCTAAGGACAATGAAGGCCCCCCCTAAATAAATTGAAGTGCTTATATGAACTACAAATAACTCAATGTTTTATCAGGATCTATAGAGGGAATGTGAATGGTCTTGGGTTTAGGTCGTGGCTTTAGAGTGGAGAGTACTTGAGTTGTCTTTGCTCCTTTTCCACAGAGTTTCTACTCAAAGTCCCATCCAGTCTGGCCTTGAATACTTCCAGGGATGGGGCATCCACAGCTTCTCTGAGCAGCCTGTGCCAGGCTCCCACCAGCTTTTATTTTGTATCAAAGAATATAAATAGTTCCAGGACACTCTGAACTTTCTCTCCTGGAACATCCATCATTTGTTGTTGTGGTCTTTATGGAGGTATTCCTGGAACAAATGCTTTTGCTTTTTTGTGGCTACAGCTGACACTTCCTTTCCTTCTTTAGCTCCCCTCAGCCAGTTGGCTGGGGACTTCTTGAGATAAAATTAGAAGTGGTGCCAGGCTTCACCCAGCTGATGGCTGGCAACCCTATACTACAATGGCTATGTCCCTTGTGAAGGTTTTTTGGGATCCCTGGGATTGCCTGTCCAGGTCTGCAGACCTCAGCAGAAGAGAGAGATGGACCTGTGGGACCAGGTCCTCAGGAGGCCACAAAGATGCTCAGAGAGCTGGAGCTCCTCTGCTGTAAAAACAGGATGAGACAGCTGGGGTTGTTCCACTTGGAGAAGTGAAGGCTCTGGGGAGACCTCACTGTGGCCTTCCAGTGCCTGAAAGTGGCTTAGAAAAATGGGGAAAGGGACTTTTTATACAAACAGGCAGTGACAGGCAAGGGGAATGGTTTTAATCTGTAAAGAGAATTTTTAGGGTGGATGTCAGGAAGAAATTCCTCACCTTGACAGTGTTGGGTCCCTGGCAGAGGCTCCCCACAGAAGTTGTGAATGTCCCATCTCTAGAAGCTATCAAGGTTAGGTTGGACAGGTCTTTGAGCTGCCTGGTCAGATGAGTGGCAGAGAGGTTGGAACAGGGTGACCTTTAATGTCCCTTCCAAGCCAGACCATTCCATGATTCCAGGACCTCAAAGCTCACGCTTGTGTCCGGCCACTTCCTTGCAACTGGGTACCAAAGGAGAAAGGAGAAAAAAACCCTCTCTTTCATCATCCAGGCCCACAGGTGAGCTAAAGCAGACTGTGCACCCCTTGTCCACCCCGTGGGCGTTGGGAAGATGGGAAATGGGCAGCTCTGACTCTGCTGCTCCTGCATCTGCCCATCACGTGGCCCCAAGCAGCAGGTGCACATCCCCTCCACTGCCAGGGCACCTCATTAAGCTGACATCCCCCGAGGCACACAGCCTCCATAGTGCTACCCAGGCTGGAGAGATGCCTAATAAACTCAGTCCTGATCAGAATGCTAATGGGCTTGTGCCTTCAAAATGTTCCGTGCCCGTTGCACATGTTTCTGTCGACGTGATTGCTGTGGTTACTGGGGAGGGGGATTTTTTCCTTCCTCTCAGAGATTATTTTTTTTTAATGTATAAATGGGATTCTCAAAACATTCAACTTGGGGTTTCTGACTTGTTTTTCAACTAGGTTGTAATTCTTGGTGTCAATGAAGTATATAATATCTGAAAGGATGTTGGAATTATTCTGTATTAGACTGGCTCCTGAGCACAATATCTCTTGGCAGCAGTGCTGGACTTGCAAGCAGTCATGTAATGTCAGTTCTGAGCCTCCACCTTTTCAGCCTCCACATTCAGTGTGTGCCTGAGCTAAATATGCAAACCAAACTGAGAAATTTGATAAAATCTCCATGCAGGAGTTTTAACTTTGCAGCCATGCTAATGGGGGAAAGTGAGTTATTGTCTTGACTTCTGCTTTGTCAGACTCACTGTTAACAGTATTGCAGGGTTTTTTTTCTTGTTTGTTGTGTTGAAAGTAAATCAATATGGAAGTTTTTTGATACTATAATCTCTCTTTGTAATGTTAGTAGTTGATTACCTTTCAAGGTTAAAAAAAGGGAAATACTCCTTTATCAAATAGTGCAATCATTGCTTGACAATATCTAAATTATTTATTGTGGCTTTTCATATAGTTTCCATCCAGCATTAGCCAAGGTGAAGATTCTCAGTTGAATTCCCATTAGACTTGCACCTATCTCTAGTTTGTTTTTTAACCAAATTCAGCCTTTGTGGAATTGGAGTGGGTGAATGACCAAATTTTATTTCAAGTGAGGCTTCATTCAGCAGCAAAAAAAATACGGACCCAAACCAGATGTAATCTGTTGGATGTCTGCACAGCTAGAAATAGGTGCCTGACTGAGAATAAAAAGTTTTGGTTGAGTATAGAAGAAATCACAATTGTGTTCAAAGTCCAGGATGGGCACTCAGATGTCTCTGGGATACAGCTTTTTACAGACCTAGAGCATCTCAGTGTTGGTAAGAGCACTGATGTTATTTTTCTGTGCATGTTCAAAGGGAAGTGTTTCAGTGTTTCTCAGCTGATGCAGATGCAGACAAAAGCTGTGTTTTGGCTGTGTAGTTTTGAGTCAGGATTGGCAGCTCCCCTTTCCATCAGTCAGGATGTAAAGACAGGTAAGAATCCCCATGGAGGCAACAGGGATTCTAAACAGAGCTTCCATCCTGCAACAAACCTGCTGCAGTTTCCTTCCACAGTGCTTATGGGTGGCAATATTTTCCTGCATCCTTGCTCCTTTAGGGCAAATAAAAGCAACGCTAAGTATTGCAGAGGGAAAAGAAAAAGCATTCACCTCTAAATTATATATTTTTTTCAAGTTTAAAAGTATGTAATTTCACAGGGAGCACTCTGGGACTCATCCTGCTGTGAAGCCATTGCTCAATTTCTCCCAGCAGTGGTTCAGGTGCCTACAATTCTCAAAACAGCCCCTGAGGAAGGCAGGGCTGGAGTTGAGCTGACAGCTGAGCCAGGATTTTGGCACAGGGCTCAGAGCACTGGGACAGGGAGGGGTTTTGCTCCAGGGTTCCAAGTGCTTTCACAGCTCCTCTGTGTCAGGCTCCTGCCTAATCACAGCTCACTGTGCAAGGAAAGTATCCTATTGACTTTGCCAGCACCAAAGAGTTAATTCAAAAGAGGTGGCAGTGTCTCTTTCTGGCCATCTTTCCTGCTCTGATTGAAAAATTATTGGTAAGCAACAAGGTTTGAACCCAACTTCTACTCTAAGGGTGAGGTAAGAAAGTGAAAAGATTATTTGTTTTAGAGATGAGGATCTGTTTAATAGCTACAAAATAATATTGCTTTCATAAGCAGCAAAGAGTGAAGAAGGACTGGGAAGATGATCAGGATAACTTATAAGAATATACAGTGAAAATAAATGCAATCTAATAAATTCCAAATCTGAATGGTGTTTGGAGTTAAAGGTTTAAAAAGCAAACACCAGTTTCTGTGGAAGATTTATAAGCAGAGCACACTTCAAGTCTAAAGAAGAATAGTTGGAAGGAGAAAGATATTGTTGAGTCAAAGTGGGAGGGCCCAGCTCTGTTAGTTGTCCTGGAAAAAGTAATGGAGGGAGAGAGAGAAAGGAAGAAATTGGTTAAACAACTCATTTGGTTCTAGTGTATTTTTTTTTTTCCCAGATTCTTTTTTAGGATGTTGAAGGAAGGGGGAACTGCCAGGAAACAGGCAAGCTGGTGGAAGGACTATGCAAACAAGATCATAAAAAAGACTGTCTCCAGAAGACAGCTCCGTGTATTAACTGCAGGTGTGCAGCTGAGCTGATGTAAAGCCATGAGTGGGAATGAACAGTGCAAAAAGAGCATTTTTCTGTACTCCCCAGCTCCAAACCAGCTCTGTTGGAATCATGCAGGGCTGGCTCTGTCAGTTTTCTCACTCCAGCTCCAGTTGCTACCTCCACCCCCAGGCAGGCTCAGCCACCTCGTTATTAATTACATTAGTCTGAGTGCTTAGAGATGCCCAAGCAGGTCAGGGCTTCAGCAGGTTGAAATCTAGGAGCTCTCCTTGCTTTAGAGCCATGCCAGCTGCTCTTCCCTGACCACCAGCCCAGGTGGAGCTCATCCAGCCCATCCAGAAGGAAACCTTCCCAAGCACAGTGCTGGCCTTGTGTGGTGATGGACGCAAGGCTGCTGAGAGTCGCCACATGAGCACTGTGATAAAGTTACCCAGGAAAATCTAATCTTTAAGGATAGGATGAAGTTTGGATGTCAGCCTTTGATTAGAGCTGGCTGGTAACACATCATGAAGATTTTTTTTTTTCTTGGGGACAAAATATGCTAGTGTGTGAGAACCTGTGTGAGTGTCTACTTGGAGCTGTGCACTCCAGTTTTTTTTCTTTGTTTTTATTTCTGTTAGAGTAAAGCTTATTTTCTCTCCAAAATGCCCTTTTTTTTTTTTCTTTTTCCCCTTCATAAATTACTTTGTTCCTTCCCATAACCTAAATATATCTATAAGATGAGGAGGAGCAAGGGAATTGTTTAAACCTATTTTAAAATTCTCCATGAAAAATTACATTTTTTGTTCGCTATCTCTGAAATATGTCTACAGACACAGTCAAGTTTTCCAGCCACCTATGAATACTTTGGCATTGTCATGTCCCTACTCCCCTTGCCCTTTCCTTTCCTCCAACTTTCAGCTGTGTTTAGTAAGTTGGGTTCCCTTGCTCATACATCATGCCTTCCAACCCTCTTATCTTTATCACTGTTCATTGTAGTCACTCTATTTTATTGACTTCCTTTTTATATTGAGTTGCCCAAAACTGATCACGGTTTTCCAAGAGGGGCCTCACCAGGGCTATGTATGGAGGAATTATTACCTCTGTAGTCTTGCAAGTAATCCTGCTCCACATCCCAGTATGGTATTTGCCTCTTTGTGCTACAGTCTCTCACTGTGAGCTCATATTTAATCTGTCATCCACTATCACTCCCTAAATAAGTCCTGCAGCACTTCCCCTTCAGTAATAAAAACACAGAAAAATGTTTGAAGAAAAAAGTGAGTTATCCCCTTGGGTGGCTCTTTGAGCAAACCAGGGTTTTCATGCAGCTGGAGAGACATTGAAACACAGCCTCACACTCTGCTTCCACATGTCTGGATTTCACTGCTCTGATGCCAAGAGTGAAAGCAAAGATGGCATTTCCTATTTGTACATGTTTTCTTAATATTTGCTGGTGGCAGCCCAGAGCATTGATGGAGTGGAGGAACTCTGTACCAACTTTTAGAGTTCATGTCTACTAGATTTCAGAAATCCTGCTTTAAGCAGATTGCAAGGATGTGCTGTGAATGTTGCTTTAGCTACTTGATATTTTATGGAAATCAAGTGAATGCTGCTGCATGTGTGAAAAACTGGGACATGACTTGAGTTGCAAATTTGACCCCTCTTGGTCTGGAGAGTTCTCCACTTTCCAGACTGGATACCTTTCAACCACATATTAGACTGAGCATTTTCTCAGAATTGTCTGTCTGTCTTTCTCCCCTACTGCTGAATTTGCTTAGAAGAACTTTGTTGATATTCAAAGTTGAAAAGCCTGCAGAGTGTTTAATTTTCTCCTTCTTTCTGTCCAGTTAGCTGTCCTTCCAGAATAAAAATCCTTTCCTTTTTAGTCCATCTGATAATTCAACATAATTAATCACTGTGAAAAGCACCAGTGAGGATTTCTAAACATTATGTGGGGAAGTATGGTAAGAACATATTTACCTTTTGAAGGCTACAGGAATTGCAGGATATCAGATCACAGGGCATTGCATTTGTGGGCAGTCTGTTAGTGTTCTACCATTAAGTTTTTCTTTATTTAAAATCAACCTGAGACTGTCAAACCCCAGCAATACAGACTTTACTTTCTTACCATGCTCCTAAAATCACCCTACCATTCTCTCTTTTGGTATCCCTGAAGAAAACCAAGCATCACAATCTACAGATGAGCAGTGTTGGAATTGCCTGAAGAGTGCAAGAACTGAATGATGCGGGAAGAAAAACCCCATAAATATTGCACAGCACCAGCATTTTTAAAGTGCTCCCTCATTCCTGATTGCAGCATAAGAGCACACATTCATAAGGCACGTCGCCCTGAAATTGATGGGAACCTTTTTGTGGACTACACAATTTGTGTACTAAGCCTCCACGTTCTTGAAGTGAACCCTTGCTGCTACAAAGAGCTCTTAAAATTACATTTAAATTGGAAATAGAAATCTCCTCAGCCCTGACATTGCAGCAGAGTTATTATTTCCCATGCCTGTCTCCTCTCACTCAGGAAGCCATTGCAACATGAAACCCTCTTCTGATTGTTCCTCCTCCAAATGCCTCTCTCAACTGCCTGAACTGCACTATTTCCTTGTGAAAGGAGGAAAAATATGGGAATTTAGGCAAGCAGAACAGTCCTTGCATTCAGAGTGAAAATGCAAGGTCAAGAAAGGTCTAATTTTCCCAGCCACTGAAATGTGTTTACCTTCTTCCTTTGCCTTGGCACAGGAACAGGTGAAGTACAACTCCCAGCTCAGCAAACTGTTGCAGAATAACCAAGGGCTAAGGGGAGTCCTCATGTGTGCTTTAGGGTTCATGAGAAGATTCACTCCCAGCAGTTCAGTCTTGCAGAACCAGTAAGAAGGGAGAACACACCATCATACACATGTGCACAGCTCTGGACATGCAGTTTATTTTAAATCCAGAAACTCAAGAACATGAATCTGCTCCTCCTATGGGGATGACACAAAAGAAGGAACATGACTGTTGAATTTAAGTATGGCAGGGTGTGCGGGGGATAGTTGAGGGAGGCAATTTTTTCATAAAGAACTGAACTAAGACAGGAAGAAATTGCTACGTGCTCACTGTAGAGATTTTCTTTTTCCTCTGGAAAATAGGTGAAGATGCTTAAGTGCTTGAAGGAGGTTCTGGACCAGCCTGCTGACCAGAAGTGTGCAAGAGAAAGGTCTGATTTGAGTTAAGTGCGTTTCCAAGAGAGATCAGGAGGTGTTATTGCAGGCAGCCACTCACAAGTGCTCCAGGTGTGTCCCTCAGGGCATGCCCAGAGGTTTAGCTGCTCACCTTGGGAACTGAGCTTTTCCAGTCTGCACTGAGAAGGAGACTGAATAAATGAGAATCAGGATGCATGGGTGAATTGCCACAATTGTCCCTCTGCCTCAATTCACTGGCTCTGAATACAAGGCTGTATAAAAGAACGAACAATTTATCTCCTAAGTTTTCAGTAAGACTTCCCCAGAAAGGCAACATGATTAGAGTTTCAGACTGACTCACAGTGCTATTGCTGAAACAAGAACCTTGTTTGGGTTCTGTTTTAAAAGGCAAAGGAGTACTGGCATTAAGTCAGAAATATAAAATCTTGAGAGATGCTCTATAAAGGCAGCAAGCCTGGACAAGATGGTTGCTTGGCTTTCTTTCAGGTTCTCGAGTTCAAGTTAGCAGTTTCCTTACATGAATCAAAATGTCAGAATGGTCCCTAACTTTAAGTCTTAAAAAGAGAGGGATGATGTGAAGAACTCACACTCTTGTCAAGCAGGTACCAGGAGTCAGTTTTGTGATCTCTCTCTTGATGGTGTTGGTTGTCATCTACAAAAGAAAAAAAAATAAAAATCCAACAGTCACATTTTGGTGACAAAAAAAGTAAGCAAGGAAGATATGACTGACTATGTTTAATGTTTCACAGTCAACACCACAGAGAGTTCTCTCCTTCTTCTGATTTGCAGGTCTTTCCACTCTGTCTGAACTTCGCTGTGTGGGTTTTTTGTACTGAAAATTATGTTCCTCAGCCAAACTCATCTCAGGTGTCTGGAATGTTTTCTTGGTCACATCCAGAGCAGTGCAGGTGATTTGGAGCAAGAAGGGGTTGCTTTGATTTTTTTTCCTTCATCAGATGACATACCAGGACTGAAAAACAGAGCAGCTGTGTTGGCTGGTGCTGCACTGCAGGCATCCAGTGATGTCTGCCAAAGGCTGCATTCCCTTGCAGAGCTCGGTGGCTCACCAGGACTGACCAGGGGATGAGGAGATATGGGCCTGTGCATTTGAAACAGAGCTACTGTCAGGAGCTGGACAATGTGAAAAGCTTTGTTCAGGCTCTGGTCACTTTTTCTCACCACCATTCCTTTCCTAGTTTGGAGACAGTTTGGAGCATTTCCTTCTTTTGTTTATTTCACTTGGGAACAAATGGTTCATTTCCCTCTGTCCCAGCTGCTCTGAAAGGTTTTCTAGTTTCTCCAGAATGTATTATGCAATACTGCAGAGCAAATCCTTTTTTTCTTTTCAACTCCATGCCTTTACCATGTATTGTAATCTGTCTGCTCTGATTAGGTTCATCCTATAGAATCACTGCCAAAATCTGTTTTACGCAGCAATGTTTAGTCTTCAGCCTGGAAGCTATGTACAGTCCTTTTAAGATGTTCATACATCAGTATCAGTCCTGTCTAATCCCAAGAAGCTTTGGATGGCAGGAAGAAGAAAAGCTTCAAGCTAGCTGTGCAAGTTGCAGGACAAACACTGTGATCTTTGCTCTGGCCAAAATTCCACAAGCATCAACAGAAGTTGGGGTTTAGAACAGGGCTGCAAATATGGTGTCTGATACAGCTGTGGAGGCCACTGCCTCACCAAGGACTGGGCTCTGCTTCTCTTAAAGAGTATTACTGCTGATTTTGGGAGGGATTCTGTGGGACCCCATGTTTGCACTGAATAACTTAATGAGGCTTAAATAGATTTAACCCATCTAATGCTTGCTTGTAAGAAGACCAAAACATTCCAATGTCTTCTTCTGCTTTCCTTAAATATTAGGTGGATTCCAGATCCATGTGACTGGTGGCCTCAGTGACAATTAATAACCCATTATCCTGCATATAGTGCAGGGGTGTGTGGAATCCAGGCAGTCTGGAGCAGCCCCTTGCAAACATGCAGTTCCAGGGATCCCTGAGCAGCCCTGGGGAAAAAAATATAAAATTAAGAACACTGGGACCTTTACAAAACTGTGGGTTTTTTTTTTTACATCCTTATCAAGGCTTGGTTAAAATTTTAGTGTGGTGGAGAAATGGCAAACATTTTAAACATGAGAAGTGGCCATGGTTTTGTGGGTGGATGCAAGTGTGGGGGCTCAGCTGGTGGTGATAAGAAAGGATGGGTAATCCTGCAGCCAAGGGCAAAGGGAATTATGAAGCCACCGTTAGCATGGGAGCTGTGCTGGCTGAGGAGGCCACTTAGCAAATTCCTTACTTGAGCATTCAAGGGCACTCTCTCGCAACTTGATCCTCACTTTTCCAAGTGCAGGGAGGAGAAGAATGTTTCACTGTCCAGAAAGCACCCGGGCCTTAAGATAAATGAGGATTGAAACAAACGTTTCCATTCATATCAGGGGCCCCTCCTCGCTAGCGTCCTCACTGATCTGTAAAAACCTTCTTTGTAAGTGGTTTCTAAAGCATAATCTGTGCTTTTAATACCATTTGATTGAATAATTCCAATGCTAGGTTTGTTTTTTAAAGGTTTTTGAGAAGTGTTACAAGTAGCAAAAGTTTTTAATAGAAACCTGAAGCCATTGACTGAGGAAAATTTCCTCACAACTCTTCCTGTTGTGGAGAAAACTGGAGAAAAATCAAGTCTAAAACACTGAGGGTCATGTGAATAGCTACAGAGTGGAATTCAGGGACTTCGTTTCAGTAATTGCAGTGAAATTGTTCCCAGCAGAGGCAAGGAGCAGAGGAGGAATTTTAAAGGTCCAAGCAAGAAATAACAGACCTCTACCTGCCTTCCTAAAGGCACTGAAGTAGTCCTGAGCACAGACCGAGCTCAAAGAGCAGAGTTTTCTTTTCAGAGCAGATTTCTCTTTTCCTTTCACCACCCAAAACCCCACATCAGATACTAAGTGAGTTTTACAGGGAACTGAATTTGTTTTTTCTAAAGCCCAAGAGAAAACCAACATCCCCAAAATGGTACAAGTAGGAAAAAAGTTAAAGTGTGTGAAATGTATGTGTGTAAGGATGGTTTGTTCTTTTATTTTTTGTTCTTTTTCTTTTAAAGAGAGGTGAAATCAGTTTAGTGAAAAGTCACATTCACTGTTTGGTGAAGTTGCAGACCAAGGTTACAAAGAATTTGAAAAACAACATGTAGGCTTGAAAAATGAACCATTCCTTCATATATATAACTTAGTATATCATCCTTGATCATAATTATAGACAGATTTGGATTGAATCTATTATTGAATGCATTGTCCTTAGAGATAATCAGGGACATGACCACTAGTGACACTGTGATGGAAAGGACTAAACAGTGCAGTTCATCATCTCAGCCCTTGAAATGGCTGAGATATGCAAAAGTGCAGATTTTATCCAAGAAGTATAAATAGTACAAAGAGAGGAAGGGAAAAAAAAAAGGCAAGCAGAGGAATCAGGTGGCTTCACAGACTGCTGTGTTTGAGGAGCAATTTGACAGAGACAGAGCAAGATGATGATAACTTGAAAAAGTATAATTTGTGGTGATTACCTCTTTTTTTCCCCTTCCTCTCAAAGCAGTACAGTTTGCAGTTTGCACCCATTGCAATTTATACCTGGGTAAAAAGATGGCTTCGGTAAAAGACAGTTTACTTGGGAGCATACTTGGGTAAAAGACAGCTTAGCAAAGTAAAGTATAATTTAATCCCTTCACTTACCTGGGCCTGCACAAAGTATTTTGGATGCCCTGAAGACTCAGTTAATGAAGCCCCTTGCAAGAGTCCATTAAATGCCTTGTGGGTGGGATTCGTCTCTTGAAGGACACCAAACAGCAGGGAGGGATGATTTCCACGTGCAGAGGGTTTCAGATAATGCCACACTTCCTCATCCTGCGGCAAATGCCTCACGTGCCCACATCTTCTGCTCTTCCATTAGTCAGCCCTTTGCACCTCTGTGACTTCTCCACATGGAAACCCCATGTATTCTGGAAGTAATGAGAGCAGCTGATTATGTTGCCTTTGGCCGCCAATGATTTCACTTTTCAGGCTTTTCTATCCAAAGGTAATGGCACTGATGCAATTGTCAGTGTGTATGAAGATGCATCTGTGAAAGAGGGGAGAGAAAATAGGGAGTTTATAACACTGGGATCCTGGGCAGCCTAACTATCAGCTGGGGACATGGCAATTGCCTGTTACTCTGCATTACACTATGAAGGGGACAGAAAAAGATCCTCAAAGGACAATGGGTGATTAAAATGAGCATTTTGTTTCCTCTTTAATTCTCTTCCTCTCAATTTGTGAGGGCAGCATGCACTATCTGGCTCCAGCAGAGTTATACACTGGAGATGCCATGCCATATTTTTAAACCTTTGAACCATGTTATATTGTTTAAAATGTTTCAGGAGCCATAATATGCTGTTTAAAAGGCTGCAGCATGTGCAACACATTGAAAACCCTCTATCTCTAGAGTTCCCTTTCCTGCTTGTCATTCCAGGCTCCTTCCCTTTTACTTGCTCTCCATGCTTTGCTTGTTCTGCTTCTGTACCTCTTCCACTAGCATGATTAGTTTTGGCACCAGCAGCCATCCAAATGCATGACAGACTTTTAAAATAAATACCTGAAGTGTCCTGTTTCCTCCTTCCTTCATGCCTACACAAAGCAGTGAGCCTTCCATGCCTAGAAGGCTTCTTTGTACCAGCTCTGTGAGAAGACTCCCTGCAGGAAAAATAAAAATTAAAAAGTGGGGAAATTTCAGACCCTGTGTCCTGACACTCTGAGGCAACTTGTGTTTTGCTTGAACACTGGGTCTTTCCTTGGGAGCTCACTGTGAATGTCCTCAGTGAAGCTCTGTAACACAGATGTGGGCTGCTGAAGCATCTCCAAAGGGCTGGCTCAGAGTTGGAGCAATGCCTTCATCTAATTTAGAGCCGCCTGGAGGCTGTGAAACAGCTCTCTCTGTGCCTTTATCCTTCCCATGTATTTGTCTTGCACTCCAAGGCTCAGCTCCACAGAGGTATTTGAGCTCCTCGCTCGTTGATATCAGTGGGAACCTTGACAGGAAACAGATAGCAAACATCTGTACAAGATCCAGGCCTGAGATTTTGAACCCTCTCATTAACCATGTGTTGATGATGACAGGATTGAGAAGGGACTACTGTGAAGAGATGTTTTGATGGCCTGAAATTGCTGAGATTTTGCTCTGCTCTTCAGGCTTAAGAACATTACAGATGATCCTGCTGTACAGGGTGATTTACAATGGCCATCCCAGTGCTCTCTGCTCTCTCTGTGCTGGCTGGCTGGGCTGCCGTGGAGAAAGGGACTTTCCAAGTCTTGCAGTTGCACATTGAGCTCCCCTGGGGCTGGGGTTCTAAATCCTTCACCCTTGCCTGCAAGAATTTGCCAGGGGTCTTCATTGTTAGCAGCACATGGTCATCTTCCTGATGGCGAACCACTGATTTTGGGTAAAGTGTTTGTTATTGTGTGCACGCTCACATAATTTCTTTATTTTTCACTTGTTGTCCATCTCCTCTATTCTTCTCCCTTGGTTCAGTCTCCTTTTTTTCCTTTGTTCCTTCCTTACTGAGGAAAAGAAAGCAATGGACCTTTTCCCTCGCTTGCTTATGAATTCATTCTCATATCACCCAGTTAAACATCTCATTAAACAAGGCACTCTCAGGAAGGGGTTATTGACAGTAACCTCTCCATGTTAGACTTCTGATTCATGTTTGAAATTAGTTCCAGAACAACAGAGAGAAGCTTCTGGCCTTGAACTGTGATGTCCTTTGTGCTGCAAGCGAGTTTTTATTTGCACAGTCTTTTTAACCTTGTGCTAACTCATGGCCCAATTCCCCAAGTCCTCCACGGCTGATGCAATCACTTATTCTCAAACAGTGCTAGGAAGATGCTGGAGTAATGTCCCATGAGGCTGTGCTTCCTTACACTGGTGAAAAGGCCAGGGACTAAGCCTGATTTTTGTTGTTTTTTTTTTGTTTTTTTTTTTTTTTTTTTTTTTTTTTTGTTTTGAACCCACCTACAGCGCCATCTCTGCCTGTGAGCCCCACTTCTGTGACAGACTTTGCCTTGAGCTCGTGCGTTCCCTTGCAAATACAATGACCTCCTTGTCTCTACAAACCCTAGCTCAAGAACTGCTGCAAGCAGCAGAAAAAGGGCCTTCAGCTGCTGCTGGTGTATCTTGCTCACATCCTGAGGGCTTCAGCTGGGAGGAGGAGCCTCAGGCACCCTTCAAGCAGGTGAATGTTGGCAGGGTTACCTTGACAAGCACAAACAGGGGCCCTGACTGATGAAAGCTGTGTGTGCTTTGCTGCCTTTTTCTATTTTAGACTATCCTCAGTGGTTCAAGGAGCTGGAGGTTTTGGTGTTTCCAGCAAGGGATGAGGTGGCAAGGCATAGCCACACAGTTCCCTTCAGCTTGACTGCAGGGATTTACCACTCTTAAGGAGCTGCCCTTTTGAGTTTTCTCCATGGTTCAGTCTTGTGGGTAACAATCTGAACCTGATCCTTACCCTTCCTCCAGAGAGAGATGTCACTATCTGTTAAGACTGATTACATTTATACAGGGTCACTGGAGTAAAATCCCAACAGCTTTTGGGCTGAAGGGGGTGAAATAGTCACACACAAAATCTGTACCCGAATGAGAAAAGCTATTGTTTAAATTTCAGGCATCTCTCTGGATCAGGGTGGGTTTTGCAAACCCACAGGGCCACCTGCAGCCCTAGCTTAGGATTCAGGTTTGTCCTTGCTTAGGACAATATGTCCCAGGGTTCAAGTGAAATGCAAAACCCTGTGGTCTCTCTGGCCAGAACTGCCCCAAGTTCCATCTGGAGAATTCTGAACCTAGAGCACAACTGTCAGCCACCCAAATCTGGGGTTAACCTGATGTACTTATCTGTTGTTTGTATGAAAGTGGTTGAAATGCTAATTGAGATCACCATTCTACTAAAACCAACATAGCACCTGCTATGATTACAAACAGGGTAATAAATGCTCTGTCTTGAAGAACTTAGGATCTGAAAGTGCAGGGAAGAGACTGGGTAGGAAAGGGAAAAAAAAAGGAAAATGTCTTGGAAGCTGCTAATGGAAAGAGCTGCAGAGTTAAGTGTTGCCATACAAATTTATTTCAGTGGGATGGAAACTCTGCTCTGTCTGGTTATATGTGATCCATCCAGACAAGGGAGGTTTCTTCCACACATCTCCTGTAGCCCAGCCTTTGACAATATCACTTCATTCTTTCATCAGGTGCTGGAGGAATGCAACTCATGCTAAATGTGCAAATAAAGGGGGGAAGGAGAAATTACCTTCTGCTGTGGAATGCCGTCTGGCGTGCTGACTCCTGTGCACACACACACACACACACACACATTCATTTATGGACACACAAAGAGACCCAGAAGGAGGTGAGAAGGGAAAGTTTTCCAGCCTTACACTAAGCCTCACAAAAGGAGTGACTGAATTCTCTGAGTGAGCGACAGGCAAAGATTTGGAGGAGAATCCAACTGCAGCTTGTGTTTCATATTTGCGTTGGATGCTCAGGTTTCCAAATTAAATCTGCAAGTTAGACGGGAGTCCATGTTGTCTGCTGATCATCTGTTTAGGGGGAGAAGGAGAACAGAAATGACAGAAGAAAAATACTTGCAAACAACAACAGTAATTAAAATCAAGCGTTTGAGAACTGCCACCCCTCCCCCCAGCCAGATTTGTCTAGGGAGAAGATAAATAACTTCAACTGCAGGCTCCATGCTTGCTCAAGATCTGAAATATTTAAACCAGGTCCCAAAAGCCCATACACATTTTTAATCAAAACCTGCTCTTTTTGGTTCCTTTTTCTGCATAAATACCCTGACTTGATAGAACACCAAAACATCATTAAGTTATGATCAGTGCAATACAAAAGTTGAAAATTATCAATGCCATTTAAACTGCTGCAACTGTACACATACTGTGTTAGACATTTCTCAGGTTCAAGGTTACACATGGCATCATAAGTTCACCTCCTCCCCCACTTCCAGTGCTAAACAGGGCTGGAATCTTGCCAGAACAAAAGAATCTGCAGTCAGTTCCTTCAAGATTGAAAAATAAAGTTGGGGTTTTTTTCCCCCTGCAGGGGGAAAAAAAACCCCACAAAAAACCAAACTCAACAAAAAACACACACACACACAAAACTCTGAAGAAAAGCAGACAGCTGCTAACTAGTTGTCTAGCTGTCTATTTGTGGACATTTTCTTTCATCTTGTCATACCTTTTGTGCTGTTTGAAATGTTTGGAGCTTAGACTTGAAGAACACTCAGTGGATTCCAGACTCGTATTAAAAGAAAGGAAAAGAAAGGCAGAAGAGTTCTGACAACAGATGTGTGTGTTTGTGTGTTGGGGCCACATCATTCCGAGCATCAGCTAGAGCATTGATTTTATTTTCGTCTGAAGGAAATTTTTCAGACAAGGAAATATACAGTAACAATGCAATTTGTAGAAAAACACAAACATCTAGAATGCAAAGTGAGAGGGATATGTTGTGAGACCTCTGCAGAACAAGCACAGACCATTTGGCCAATCATAGCTGCTGCTTTTGCTGTTTTGCTGATCTGTTTCCACAGGATGGGTAAAATCATCTATTTCTAGACAGTTTCCCTCTGCTTTGCCATTTTAGCTGTTGGAAGGAAGCAAGGCAGAAGCCTAATTAATGTCAGTGATCTTCAGTGAGCCTCAGATCAGACTGTGGTGTATTTAACTATGCTGATTTCTGTTGCCTTCTGCTATGCAGACAGTGAGTGAAGAAGGGGACTGGCTCCTACTCTGGCTTCCACATAGTTCTCTGGAGCTTCTAATTTCCCCAGCATAATGAAGAAAGCAAAACCAGCTGACAAGTGAGCAGAAGCAAAAAAGGAAGACAGGAAACCACTGAAATGCTTCCCGTGTGGTGAGGAACTCCTCTCATCCCGTCCCTTTCCCACTGCCCTTCTTGGCACCCTGATGGTGAAGAGCTGTCTTCACACCTCCCCTCTTCTCAGGAGGAGCAGGGCTCCGTGGCTGCCAGCAAGTCCAAGGCAGAAGTCTCCCAGAAGGGGAGCTTACTTGAAGGGACCACAGAATTCCTAACCCATTCCCATCAGTATCTGTGACATTAGTGTTAGGCAGGGAATGGCATTCCCTTCCCTCTCCGAGACAAGAGGCAGCTGAAGCAGGAAATTCCAGGTGCTTTGAGGCTACCTGCACATCCTGTGACAAATCTGACCATATTTTTTAACTGGGGAGTGGGGCCTGGATGGAGAGGCCTCATCATCACCATGAACTGTGACCTTGCTGCTCCTCTGGTGATGATGGTGGTGTTTGGAGCCAGGGTGCCCTTGGTGGCTCATCACTCCTTGGAGAAGGATTGTCCAAGAGGAAGTCTGCATGGGCTGCTCCACAGCAGCCTTTTGTGCTTCTTCTTGCATTCACCAAAACACCAAAGCTGTGAGGACAGGAAAATTAATTATGCTCAAGAAGGCTGTCTCTTTGGATCTCAAGTAATTTTTCTTGGTCACACAACACAGCTAGCTTCTACAGAAGCAAGGGTGTGGTGTCTTCATTTAAAACAGCTTCTGCCACAGACTTGTCTCCCTTTAGGCAGAAGAAAGTGCTCGAAACTCACAAACTTCCTGAAGCAATCCCATGAGTTCTCTGGTGCTCTTTTGCTTTGGCTCCGGAGCCACTGTGCCCAGCATGGCCACAGAGTGATGGGCAGAGAGCCTCGTGTCTGTGCTGTGCCACAATCACCTGCACCAGAGGATGTTCATGAGCTTCTGAGACTAAAGTGACATGAAAGACGTCACAGCTTGAAACCTTAGGTGAGAGAGAAGAACTTTGTACAAGGGGATGGGTTTTCCTCCTGACAGCACATGTCTTTTTAGGAGCTCCTTGATTAGACCCTGGATGATCAAGAGGTTGAAGGGAGATGGGATATTTACATATAAAAAGGAACTCTACTTTTGGGATCAATTAGACTATTCAGGGTTCACACTATACCCCCTTTTTTCCCAGACTTTACACAGCTCTTGCTAGGATTAAGCCTCCATCGAGTAGATTATCTTTACATAGAGGCTGGATCTAGTGTTACACACTCTTTATTATCTCTTCTTTGAGACTGTGCAGGCTATCCCCTTGAAGTTCTTAACCCTTAGAGCACTTTATCTAGTATTTATTGTTTCTTCTCCACAGGCATCTGAGATGGCAGCACTGGTATACAGACCCCACCTGTCCTCGTTCTCCACAAGATCATCACCTCTCCTCCCCCAGCCTTTTCTGTGCACTGGGGGCTTACACCAGCATCAGGCCCTTCTTCCTAATCCTTTTCATCCCCAAGAAGTGTGCACCATTCCAGCTTGACTCGGGTGGCCTGCCAGGGCTCCTGTCAAATGTAAACGTGTCCCAGCTGCTGGGATTTTGATGTATTTGTTTGGAGGGATGTGAGAAGGGCTGTCAGTGGCTCGGGTGATGAAAAGGTCAGGGCTGACCATCTGAGGAAAGTGGAGATAAGAGGAACCATGGGGCAGAGGGTTAGAAAGTAGTGACTGGCTTAATGTTTTCTGCAGCAATGCTGCATCTACTGAGTGTTACAGGGTGTTTGAAAGACTGTTTGGAAGTTCCTGGGTGCAATCTTATGTTTTGTCCTAAAATGACAAGTTCTGAACAAACCAAGAGCCCAAATAGAATCCTGGGCCTGGTTTCTCTGTGCACAGGCTCCAAGAAGCAACTGGTACAGTTTGCTGCACCACTTATTAGCCAGAGTGGCTGATTCCAATCATGCCATTCCCTATCCTGATGAGATCACTGCTGACCCATGTGAAAAGGAGATGGGATTTACTGAGCAGCAGTATCTAGACTTTGGTGACATTTCCTTCTCACTGTTCCCATAATGTAGAAGAGAAATATTTCTCCTTGCCAGGCTCCTGCTCAGCAAAATGCCAAACTTTTCTGAGTTGTTTTATTCATAATTTTTTAATAGCTTCTGGCTGTGGACATTGGCATCTGCTCCAGTGTTATCATGTTGACTTCCATTTATTTCAGCAGAAGAAAGTGATCAAAAATAACATCTTGCAGTGGTCTCCAAACTGTCTTGCACCCTCAGCTCGTAAATGTCCCAGGCAGCATTTCCCTGGTCTCATCACCAGATGAGATCCCTAGCTGGTGTCAGCTCATCCATGCTCACTATTCCAGTCTATTTGTGCCACTCTCTTGCCATGTCTTTGCTCCCTAACCAAGCATGACAGAGCTGAAATAAACAGACCTGCATTGATTTTAATGGCTCACCCTCGTTTGAGAAGGATTGGGGTGGCCTTCTTAGCTATCAGCTCCTTGGATGTCTGCTGGCCAGCAAATGACACATATACTCTCCTCCCTGCACTAGATGTGCTTCTCCTGCAGTCATGCTACCCCAGACTAAACAGGAATATTCACAGCTCCTCCTGCACTGACAATGGCCACTTATGTGAAAAATGCAGAACTGAACAGGCTACGGCTAAATGTGCTGGAAATATGAAGAGGAGAATGATCTTTGGCTGTGCATCAAAGAGCACTAAGGCATTCTGAAGCAGATTCCTCTTGCTTTCTGGGTTTAATTCAGAAGGGATTTTCTAGCCACAGAATCAAGCTCCTCACTACATGATTTCTTTCCTGCAGGAGCTGTGAAATCGTGGGTTCTGTGCAGGACACAAAAAAGCCATAAAGAGGTCCAGGGGTGTGTCCAGGAGTTTCTCTGGAGATGGCAGCAGACCTTCCTGCTGTTCCAAATGTGCAATGCTGTTGGACCTGAGAGGCATCATTCCTAGTGAATTCCAACAGGGGAGACTTGATCTCCATTTCTAGATATTCACATCGCCTGTTCTTAGCCAGCTCATACTTTTCTAAATATTTTTCCTCTTGATCTCTTAAAATAGTTTCCCAGGCTGTCTCTACTGCTGATGTTAACATGCTCCAGTCTGTGTTCCTTTTTTATTATGTCTCTTTGTCTGCTCCTTTTTTTTTTAAACAAAAACCACATAACTGCCTTATATAATTCACTTTTGAGTTCATAAGCCATTTCTCCTAAACACAGCCTTGATGTGGAAACATGCAAGGATGCTTCTCTGGCTTTCAATGTTTTTTGTGTGTTTGCTTGGTTGGTTTTTCTGTTTGTTTTTTTTTTTTTTTTTTTCTGGTTTTTGGTTGTTTTTTTTTTTTTTTTTTTTTTTGTGTGTGGTTCTTTAAAAAAATTAAAGAATTTTTATTATTATTATTATGCTTTTGTTTCGCTGCTTTTAAATTCTGGATGTATTATGTCACCCAAACCTGTGGCTTTAATTCACTGCTAACAATTCAGTACTCCTTCTGCATGCTTCCTGACACCTTGCCTCACTTTTCCAAAATTACAATTTCAGCTGCAATGCAGCATGGCATCCTTGGTATGAGCTAGAGAAACTATACTTAGTCTCAAAATAATCAGCATTTACGAATAATTACACAATCAATTACGCATTGTCTTGTTGTAAAACACTCATTCTGTAGCAATGATCAAAGTATTTAATGTGGTTGTTCCCTTCTTATGCATGCTTATTTGTTGTTCATATTTTATTTGCCTGCTAAGACCTGCAAATGCTGGTTTTGATGTTACAAATTGTTGGATATTTCTTGCTTTCAAGTCTCAGTGTTTGCCCCACATCATTGAGTGGTTATTATATCTAAGGCTTCCTTTTCTAGATCTGTTTACACCTATAAATATGCCTAGTTTATAATTTTGATATTGTCCCCCATTCCTTTGCCAAAGCTTGTCTGGCTTTTATCTCGTGTTTTAAACTAGTAAATATGAGTATTCATGAAAGATGAGGAACATAACAAACTTGTCTCTAGTTATGCAATCAAGTGTAAGTGTGGCTGCCTTTAAACAGAATGTGTCAATTCTGTGATCTCTGAGATTTCCTTTAATAGGCCTGTTGTAAGTTGTCTCCTGTTACAGTGCAACACACATTAGGTGTATTCTTAGTAATAAGACCAGTGTTCATGAATATACACGAGCAGTTATTTAGCACAGGTGGGAAATGACAGCTCTGGCTGGATCCTAGGCAGGATTAAATTGACAGACATCCCCTGGACAAGCTGGTTTGGCTGCAGTGGGAAGCACTGTCCCAAATGCACCAATAACACAATGGCTGCTGTCACCCCCTAGCACTGACCTGGTTATACATGGGTATAAATTAGTGTGTGCATTTGAGGCAATGCTTTTTACCTTCTGGTTTGTCCTATAGCATTGCTTGGTGTTTTTTTGGATCCTGACACTCCCCTCTGGTTCAGTTTCATCGGGTTATCCCTCCCTGCATGTCTCCAAATGGAGGCCTCTGTTTAATTGGCATCCTTGGTGCCAATGCTGTCACACACTGGGAGTGGCAGTGCTGGCTATACCCCCCGTGTGACACTTTTGTGGGGTGGTGGCAGCACCCAGCTTGCTGGGAGCCTCATGAGCACTGAGCCACCCCTTCCTCTGCAGGTGCTTCTGTCCCTTCATCCCACACAAATTCATGCCCACTGGATCCTGCTTGCAGAGCTGGGTGGGAAAATGTGACATTGCTGCCGTTTTCACCTGTTTGACTCCTCTTTTTGAGCATGCAAGTAAACACACAGAGGATGGGATTAGAGATAATGTTGATTACTGACACACATGGGGCCTAAATTGAGTTCATGCAAATGAATGAATGGGATTCTGATGGCTTTCACAGGGGCTTAGATCAGGCTGCAAGGGTACCTGGAACACCAACACTGGAAAACATCTTTGAAGTGTTTGCTAAAGCATTGAAATATTGTCATCTTGTGGAAAGTTTAATTTCAGTTGTTTTGTTTGTTTTGGTTTTTTTCATTTTGCCTTGTAATTATCTCTTCTGGGCTAGTAAATGGAAAAAATAGCAGCATGCAGTCACAGCAGGTATTCTCTGAAACAAACACACACATATCAGAGTGTATTTTTTGTGGCTGTTTGTGTTTTGTTGACAGAGCCTGCTCACTCTATGCCTCATGTTAGTCATATTCTGTCATGTGTCTGAGCTGAAATTCCTCACTCAATGAGTTAGACTGAGACAGCATTGCCTGGAAATTCCAGGTCCCTTCAGTAGGACCACACGAGAAGGTGAAGGATAAATCCCTGCTCCATATATTCATTGTAGTATTGAAACATGCCAAGGAGAAAATGGGTGAACAGGTGTGGAGTGAGCAGAGAGGGGATGCAGCAGGTTGGACCTGCATGAAACAAGGAGAAAACTATTCTTCACCAAGGAGGTGGTTTAGGGTCCCTTTGCCTTGCTCCTGCTTGAGGATGAAGGTTATAAAACTCAAATGGACCACCTCTCTCTGACCATGAAGTGATTTCTCTCTCTTCTCTCCTGCCAGGAGGAGCAGAAAGACCCTGAGGTGAGGCTTGGCTCCACTGAGGCTTTCCAGCAGAGGCCACCAACCTCTGTGATGATGGGCTATACAGGCAATAGCTGGAAAAGCTTCCTTCCTCCTTGCTTTCTTCCTAAAGTTTATAAAGTTTACAAGTTTTGCAAGTTTTAATATTACAGTCCAAAAAATGCTCTTAAATTAATAACAGTGAGGGATGACAATATTTAAATTATTTCAGGACACACATTCTATTCCTCTGTAATCAACATCACTGTTTGAAAGGTGATTTTCATCTGCTCCTCTGTGATGAATTTAAAAAAGGGGTCTGCTAAGTGCATATCTGGACAGAGGAAATCCTAAAATTCACTGGATTAGTGTCAGATCCAGAGCCCACTGGAAAGAGTGGAAAATCTCCTGGTGAGTTTGGTGGGCCTTCAGCTCAAGGTCTAAATGTCCAATTCTCTGAATAATGCCTGTGATTATTTGTGTACCTCTCTTCACTGATCATAATCTCTGCCTCTTGCTGTTGACTCAGGAGGAGCCATGCAGCAATTTGAAGGACTTACCTGGCAAGAGAGTAGCCTTGCTGTAAAAGCTGTAGGTCTTGCTGTCCGCAGGGCTCAAATCAGTCTCAAGTGACCACATAGAGTAAACGTACAAAAAGTCTCATCAGACTTCAATTTTGTGTTCAGTGTTTACTACAGACCTTTAAACAATTTTTGTTCTTTCCCATGAGCCTTTTGTTTGGCTGCAGTGTGAAGGGAACAGAACTGGAGGCCTTTCTCCCTCTCGTCTGCAATTATTTGTAATAACTTGCATCTTAATTTGCAACAATGGAAAGAAGAAAAAAAGCCAATCCTGCTTCATTTGATGGGAGCTTTGACCTGTTTTTCTTGGGTTTAAACAGCTGTAGCACACTCAAAGCAAAGGGCAGTCAGACCCCATTGCAAATTATTCCTGAATTCACCATTGGATGCTCTTTTGGAAAAATCCATTTTACACTGCTTGCTTCTAGTTTTGAATGCTTACATCGTACTGTGTATAATTTGAAAATTATTTTCAGTGGTCATGATTTTTTCCCTGGAGTGTCTTCCCAGGTAATCAAATGTTAGTGTTTTTTATATTTCAGAGATGCTAGCCTTTATTTTATTAAGTGCTTTGCATTCCTAACATGATGCTCATCTTCACTGATTCGGTGCTTAGAATCATAGAATACAATGATAAAGCAATTTGAGCTGGAATTCAGTAATTTAAGATAATTGAGTCCAACCATTAACCCAGCACTGCCAAGCCCACCACTAAACCTTGTCTCTTAGTGCCACTTCTACTTGTCTTTTAAATGCCTCAAGGGACAGTGATTCAAATACTTCCCCGGGCAGCGTGTTCCAGTGCTTGACAACCCTTTCGGTGAATAAATTTTTCCTGGTATTCAAACTAAACCTCCCCTGGTACAACTTGAGGCTGTTTCTTCTCATCCTGTCCCTCATTACTTGGAAGCAGAGCCTGACATCGCCTCATCCCCGGCTGTCCCCTCCTGGCAGGAGCTGTGCAGAGCCACAAGGGCCCCCTGAGCCTCCTTTGCTCCAGGCTGAGCACCTTCCCGGCTCCTTCAGCCTCTCCTGGGGCTCCAGACCCTTTTCCAGCTTCATTTTCTTCTCTGGAATTGTTGGTTTTTCAAGTTGTGTGAGGGCCCAGAGCAGGCCCCAAGATTTGAGGTGCGGCCTCAGCAGGGCCGGCCCAGGGACGGGCCCTGCCCCGCTCCCGCTGCCGCCCCAGCCCGGCACAGCCCCGGGGCCATCGGCCTCTGGGCCCCCGGGCACCCCTGGGCTGTGTCCGGCTGCTGGCACAGCACCCCCGGGGCCTGTCCCAGCCCCTTTCCCCCAGCCTGCAGCTCCACGGGGTTGTTGCGAGCCCAGGGCAGGACCCAGCACTGGCCCTGGCTGTCCCTCAGCCCATGGATCCGGGCTGGCCAGAGCCCTCTGCAGAGCCCTCCTGCCCTCCAGCACATCCACATCCCACCCAGCCTGGTGCTGTCAGGAACTGCCTGAGGGGCCTGGATCCCCCTTTTGGTGAGGATGTCAAACAGGCCTGGCCAGCCCTGATCCCATGGGAGCCCCCCTGGTGCCAGCCCAGCCGGGTGTCCCTCCATGTCCCACCGCTCCCAGCCCTGCCCTCAGCCCGTTCCTCCCCCGGGCACAGGGCCCTGTCCATGGGCAGCCAGTTCCTCCAGGAGATGCTGTGGGAGAAGGTGTCAAAGGCTCTGTGAAGCCCAGGCAGACACATCCACAGCCTGTCCCTGAGCAGCTCACCTTGGCACAGGTGGAGATCAGCTTGGTCAGGCAGGACCTGCCTCTCCTAAACCCAGGCTGGCCGAGCCTGATGCCCTGGCTGTCCTGTCCCTGCTGCTGGTGGCACTCAAGGTGACCTGCTCCATGGCCTCCCTGGCATTGAGGGCATGTGACAGGCCTGTAATTCCTGGAGGAAAGGATGGAGATTCTCCTTAGCTCTCATTTTGTTGTTGATGAATTTATAAAAATAATTACATTGTCAGCAGTCAGATTAAGTTCCAGCTGGGCTTTGGACCTTCTGATTTTCTTTCTGTGTAATCTCTAATCTCACCCTCGTTGTTCTCCTTAATGTGATTCATCCTTCATCCAAAGGTTGTAAGCTCTTCCTTTTTTTTCCCCTGAATTCTAGACACAGCTCTCAGTTCAGAGAGGTCAGGCCATTCTTCCCCACTGGCTCATCTTATGGCACATGGGGTCAATCTGCTCCTGCACCTTGAAGAATATCCAGTGTTCCTGGGTTCCTTTGTCCTCCAGGATGCCTTCCCAGGGGACTTTGTCACCTAGTCCCCTAACCATGCCAAAGTCTGCCCTCTGGAAGTCTAAGGTGGCTGTTCTGCTCACTTCTCTGGAAATCAAAAATCACCTTCATGATCACCAAACCCAAGATAGTATCCAGCTGTCCCATCACCCACCAGCTCTTCTCTCTTCCTGAGTAGCAGATCCAGTGGCCATTTTCCCTCATTGCCTTGCTCACTAACTATCAGGAGCTTCTCTGCCATTTCAGAAACATCCTAGACTGTTTCCTCTGTGCTCTGTTGTATTTCCAGCAGTCACATGGTCAGTTGATGTCCCCCACAAGTACAAGAGACTCAGACTTCTCCCAGCTGCCTCTTCCTCCTGGTTGGGTGGTCTACAAGAAGTCTCTCACTGTGATATCTTGCTGGCCTTCCCCCTGATTTCTGTGCATGAACCATCAATCTTTTTGTCAGCATTATCAAACTCTATACAATCAAAACACTCCCTGACATACAGGCCTTGCATCCCATGGAGAGACCAGTGGCTGAGAACTGGGAAGTGTTTGGTTAAAGCAGTAACTGCTGTAATTTTTCTTCTTACCTTGAGCCACCTATGTTCCTGTCTCTCCTGCCTGGAGTGTTGCACTGACTGTGGTAAGAGGAAGGTTTTACAAAATCATTGCAATTTAAGGAGCAATTACTGCATGCTGTTCGAAATTTTTCTCCTGAGTCTCTTTGGTCTGAATCCAACACCCAGTGAATCTAGCAGAGTCTTTGCCTGGTCTGTAAAGATCAGGTTAACCACAAAATCAGTGTTTCAGGGAGGAACAGTAACATTTCCCAGTATATTCAGAGTGCTTTTATTAATCCCAAGGTGTTTAAGGTTTCATGCATTGTACTTCTTCCTGTAAGACACTAAAAAATCAGGTGGCATTAATGGTGGAAATGCAGAAAAGTGCTACAGAGCCTCAGTCAGAATGACTGAAGTCACCTGCTGTTCCCCTGAGGAAACAGAACTGGGAGTGAGTGTGTTGGAGGACAAACTCATTTCCTGTGGCCCCTCTTTGAAGGAAGTCCAATAATTTCAGGGTTGTCAGAACTCGCTTTTAAAAACTTCTGTGGTCTTTGAATACCTGTAAATCTAAAAGCACCAGACTCTCCCTCCTTGCTTAAACAGCTGGACCTCCCCCTCCTTCCCCAGCAGTTTCTGTCATGACACTGAGGAGGGAATAACAACAACAAAAAGGGATGATGGCAAATTGTTTCTTATCAGAGGAAGTCTACTTCATAACTGACTCACTGGAATAATTATCTGTCAAATTGTCTCTGTGTATAGGAAGAGTGTGCGTTTCCTTTCCTCAGCCTGAATTCATTATGGTTCTTACCAAACTGGACATTCCTTCAAGAGGATTTCTTTGCTATTTAGTGGGTTCTTGGTGTTTAGGAAGGGAACTAATACTTGGAGGGAGCTTTAAAATCCCATTACCCTGAGATTTTTATTTTGGTAAGCAAGGCTTACCATAACTTGCAAGAACAGTGTGACCACTCTGGATTAGGCCACTGGTTATTTTCCTCGTGATTTTGACGGAGTCCAACTGCAAATAAATAAATGAAGGGCAAAATCTCCAAAATGCAGCTAGGCAGTTTGATCAAACTGTGACACAAGAGAGAACATTTTTCTTCTAATCCATGTGAGCTGTCCATATACCCAGTAAATAATGAGGTATGTGTCTACCAGTTTTCTAAAGCTATTTTGGGAGCTGTATGAATAAACAGGAAGGAAAAAATAAAGCTGAGATTTTTTTGCTCTCTCCCATTCTTGAAGAGAGTATTTGCAAAGTTTTTCTTAAAAAATGAAGTTTTAAACAATACTCACTCTACTCTTTGTTGTTAATGTAGCCAGGAGCACTGATTATAGCCATCAAGTCATTAATATTGCAGAAAACCCACAAATGATGTGCAGAGAGCCTTCACATGAGAGGTGTCCATGTTCATTAAAAATATTACCTTTCTTTCTCTCTAACATTTTGGCTTGAAGATTTGTCTCCATCCTACATCAAACAACAGGGTAGAAAACAGGACCCTAACATTATCCAGCTCACTTCCACCTTTTTATCTGATTCTTCTTTAAAGAGCTCTTGGATGGGTGATCTGTTGTTTGTCATTCATCACTTGTAGCTTGCTTTTTTATTTTCTTCTAAGATAAGTCATCAAAGAGGAGTGGGGGTTAAAATGCAATTTGGAATAGCATCACAGATTGCAAGGCCAATGTTGCCTGACTTCCCACATGATTCAAGCAAGTGCTCCAAGCCTGTATTTCTCATTTCCCTGTGGTAGTAAATTACAGTAGCTGGTGATAGCAATCAGAGGTGAGGAGAATAGTCTTTCTTTCTATTGCTTTGCAGGGTAGAATCCAGAAACATTTCTCTTTGCCAAAGAAGAGCTCTCCACTGGGCACTGTGTATGTGTTTAAGTAAACAGAAGGAGATTTACCTTCTGAAGCTCATGTGAAATCATTCAAACTTGACATCATTCTAAGACATTGCATGAAAGGAGGTTACACTTCTTAAAGCCTTAAGCCAGGGCAGGAATGTGACTGACCAATCAGCTCCAGCATGTCAGGAACCTCAGAGCCATGGAAATTGCTAAGAGTGGAGAAACACTTGCTTCTTTATTTATCAGCCATTGAAGTTGTGCAGAGCCTGTTGAACAGACTTCCTCACAGCAGACCTGGCTAGGATGGACTTGTGCCAGGGAGTCAGTGGTAGCAGATGAAACCACCTTTAAGAAAACAGAGTTCTAAGTTGAAGTAAATCATACATTAAAGGTGTCTGAAGACAATCCTCAGGTGCTAATCTGATCTCTACAGTGTGGAACTGATGTGACTGGGTGTTGTCTGCTCACATGGTGAAGAAATCACGTAAGAAATGTTCCCTCATTTCCTCCAAGGATTAATTCTTCTAGGTGCAAACATGGGGGGCTTTACACCTAAACCAAATGTGAACTTGGAGGTCTATCTTTACAAATCAGTCACTTTACTCAGGAATTTCCTTAAAGGTGCAGTGGGACTGGGAGGCACAAGCTGAACCTTATGTTGGCAGTGCTGAAAGGATGTGCTGTAGCCACTAGCTTTGCATCAAAGGAAGGAAAACTGTTTAGGATAGAGGTAAGAAAGAAAACCTGCATACAGGAGAAACTCTGGGGAGGTCGTTAGCAAGACAGGGTGTAACTGTCTGAGCTGGTGTCAGAGCAGGACACAGGTCTTGTTGTTGGAACATATGTGGAAAATGCAATGGAATACAAAGATGCACATCTATATCTATATCTATATCTATATCTATACCTATATCTGTATCTATCTATATCTATATATCTATGTCTATTATTTACATCCATCTGTATCTAATCTATTTTTATCTCTATCATCTATCTGCATCTATATCTTATCTATATCTGTGTCTGTATCTCTATCCCCATGCTTCTGTGTGTACTTACCACCTCAGCATGAACGATCTACGAAGAAACAGAAGGGGGGCTGAGATGAAGGGAAAAACATCAAAAATCAGTATAATTATTTTCTAATTTCATTTCCCTTTGCTAGCTGCAGTTCTCAGAAGGAGTGTTTGCAAACCAGCTTGTAAACATGCCAGTTTAAAGTGTATGCAAACACAGCATGCCCTTTGCACATCCTCACAACAGCTGAGTGCACAGGTGAAAGCCCGTGTCTCACAGATGTATCTCAGTGCTTTCTGCTCTTCCCTCTTTCAAATCCTGTCCCACTCTGGTTCAGAGAAGGTTTATAGAAGTCTCCTCAGCATCATGTTTGTGGTGGCATCCTGGGAAAGCAGCACTGTCTTTTCCTTTTGCTGGAGGGGAAAAGAGGAGGTTATCATTTAACACACACAAAATAATGGGTAGGTCAGGTCTTCTCCCAGTGTTTCCCTGGCAGCCAGGTTGCAGCAGTGAGGACCTGACCAGAAGCAGCCTGGTAGTGTTAAAGCCAATAAAGCAGGGCAGGGTTACACCAGCTGGGGATCTGAGCACTGTCTATACCCTTAAAAATAACCCAAACCAACAACACAGACTCTGCTTGAGCCCTGGTGTGCTTTTTCAGATGGTTCATAAATTTATTTGACTGGATGCCCAACATGGACCACCTGCTATGTTGATAGAACAAAGAAATGAGCTTGAAGAGTTGCTAAAAAACCTGAAGGAGGAGAGGGAGAAAAGCCCAGTGTCTGACTGACATCCTTGGTAAGGGGCAACCTTGCTGCATAAACATAGAAAGCAGCCATTCTTTCTAACTTCTCATTTTCATAAAGGTTGTGTCACCAGCTGGCCTGCCAAGCCTGCTTTCCCCCTGACAAAAGAAAGACATGCTGCTTGTCAGTGTCAGAGGAGCTGGAGGTAGAAATGAGTTTGGTTCAGCCAGACCTCTCATTGTTTGGGACATATTTTATTATTTGAATTCAAAGTCTGGAATAATCTCAGACTTTTTGTATTACTCATATGAGTTATTATTAGTAATCCTATTACTCGTGTGAGTTTCTATGTGAAATGCATGTTCCTAATCTTTAGTTTTCTCTGAGACAGTCATTCCCTCAGAGGTGGACAGCAACCATGGGCTTCCCTCTGGTCCATACTGCCTACTGTTCATGGTCAGGTTTCCAGACCATGACTAAGTAACATGCTGAAAATTATATCTTGACGTGCACCTTGGAGAATATAACATGTGTAGGAATAATTTCACTAGGTTTTGGTTTTTCTCCCTGAATAAAATGCAGTTGTTAAGCAAACTACAAATTCTGCCAGCCCAGAGGCCTCAGCACAACACATGAATGCGAATTTATCAGAGTTCTGGTGAATTAGATGAAAAAGCCTCCTGCATAAGCAGGGGGAAGACCTGCATGGATCTCACACCAGAGCAGGTAAATGAGAAGAGCTATAGAATGCCTGCTGAATATTTTTAGGTTTTCTGCAAACTTTATCTTCACAGAGTGTGCTAGGAGTTACAGAGAAGAGGGTGAGGTGCACGTGCTGTAAGTAAAGGCCACAGAAACCTCATTAGGACCTACAGTCCCAGTGCTTCAGAAAACTTTGAGCATTCTCTGGTCACAGAAAGGAGATAGAATGATTTTAAGGGCTGTGAATTGCTGGTGCTTTTATATCAGAGCTGTTACTGGAAGTCTCTTTTTGTAGCTAATGATAGAAAGCAGTTTGTCTGTTTTTATGGCAGAATATATTTTGGTCCAATTGTGCTCTTTTTTTTTGTGCCTTGTAATAAGCTTCTCTCAATTCTCTCTGCTTCTAGAGTGCATGAATCATTTTATTAATCACTAATATGTGCTGGAGTTGAACATAATTTCTTTATTTTTGACCATTCTTAGTCATGCTGGAGTTATACTTTGCCTGGTCTGCATCTTGGCTTCTAAGCCTCACTCCTTGTAAATGGAAAGAAACCTTAAATACAGTTTAGATATGAATGTTCTCCTTTGCTCTTCCTCACCCCTTTTTCCCTCATGCAAAAGCATCTTTGGAGCTTACTGTTGGTTTATGTCTGTGATATTTGGTTGCAGTTAAGATTTTGGGGGTTATTACTTTCTGGAGAAGATGTGTCTTATGTCTTCTCCAGAAAGTAATCAAATGAACTTTTCTCTACAGCACCATGACATCTTGGAGAGTTCTCCTCCACAGATGCTTATTTGTAAAAGCCAGTCCTAGCCTGGCTGGATCATTGTGGGAATGGGAGAAAAGTTTAATGCCTTTGCAGTTGTTTTTGACCTGCCAAGATTCCTCTCAAATGCTCTTGTAACTCTCACCAGCTCTGGTGATATCAGGCCAGGGACTGGCAAGACTGAAATTTTAGCAGTTTCATGTCGTTGTGCCATGCACAAGCTTTTGGTGTGTCTCTGTACCATCCATTAGCATTTTCCCTCTGATCCTGCCCCTTTTTTCCACCTTGTTTTGCTTTTGTGGGGTATTGGTCTTTCATGTTGCATTCCTGTCTCTCAGCGGGATCATTGCTGGCTGGTCCCAGTGCAGAAGTTGCAGCTGACCTGTAGCAGGTGACAGCTGAGGAAATAGACTGATGGCAACCTCAGAAAGCTGAAAAAAGGGAAATGCAAACCCCTGTGCCGTGGGTGGGACAGGAAGGATGTGGAGAAGGATGCGTGGGCAAGGAGTACCAGCAGCTGGGCTCTCCTGGGAGGCTCAAGGTGAGAGGGTCTGGGCACACAACTTGGAAAGGGGATGCTGCTTTGAGGCAAAAAGTGCACATTTGGTCCTTTGGATGGTGGACTGAACCAGGAACCAGGTTGCCCAGAGAGGCCATGGAATTTCCATCCTGGATTGTTCGCTCCTGCTAGCCCTGGCTGTGTGTGGAGGGGGCTGGAGCCTGCCTGAGGTCCAGGCTGACCCACTCCACTGCTGCTTGAGGTACAGACAGAGCTCACCACTGCTTATTTCCACTATTTTCCTCCTCTGAGAGTTTTTCTTCCCCAGAATTTATCTCTTGAAATAATATTTTCAAGAGATATAATATTTTCCACTCACAAGCCTTTAACTTGGTGATGCTTTCCTCGAGTATGAAAGCAGTGGGAGAATTGTATTTTTAAAGGAATCCCCTCTTGAGTTATGGATGACATGCTTGCGCGCTTGTGAAATGTGTTTGCTCAGAGTCCCTTTGTTTACTGCTGCCAGCCTTGTGGTGATCCTGTGCCCATGTGGCTTTTCCTGGTGGCTTCCCCGAGGCTCCCTCGGGCACACACAGCACTGGCTGCCACGAAGTTCACCACGGGACTGAAGTGAGAATGATTTTGCAGCCTGGGAGAAGGATTCCTACCTGTCAGAAAGGCCATTCCAGCGTCCAGGGTGCATCCTCCGTGTTAATCGACAGGTGAGGAAATGTAAAGGTTTCTTCACACCCTCCTTGCTGTGGGTTTCTTTCAACTAAGCCATTTTATTTCTGTTTCTGAGGGACAGAGGGAAGATGCTGTATCTTTTGTTTCAAGGCCTTAGGGTTAGAACTTCATCTTTGGCTGTCTTTAGGTTGCTACCTCAAAGTAGGCAGTAAGAAATTAAAACCACCCGGATAACATAATAAAAAAGAACAAGCCATTTAGGAAGAAAAAAAAAATCAATATTTTGTCTTTTAGGTCCCCAGTGAGAAATACTTCTGCAGAGAAGACAGAGGGGAAAACATGAACAATGGGCTTCTCCTGCCCTAATTGCAAGTACAGCAGGCATGTCAAGTGTGAATTTGAGAGACAGAGGTAAGGACTTCTTTGTAAACAGGAACAGAGCTGCTGAAACAGAAGGACAATAGCTAAGAACTAACCTGTAGCTAAATCTACCTCCAAGAAACCTTATCTGAGGAAATAAGTATAATTCTAGATCAATGTATCTTTGTTTTATCACCTGCTGGATGCTCTTGCTACCTTTTATATAAAGTTTGATTGTATAAATGGGTGTCATGTTTTGTAAATACTTACAGGTGTGGGAAGAACTGGTAGGGGAATGGCTGATGTCTGGATGTCACTTGGATGGCATAAAAAAAGCAGCTGCTGGTTTTCTGAGCTGCTGCAACTGGACCTGACCAGAGCAAGGGTCTTTAGGGCCATGAGAAGGTGTTACAATCTCACTGGGCTTGCCTGTCCACAGAGGATTTATTCTCCAGAAGCAGAGCAACAGTCACATTTTCAAATACCATGTTTTTGGGTTTAGGGGCACCTTTCCTACCCATTTAGTGAATATAGCCACTCTATTGACATTATGGAGTGAAAAGTGACTGCTCCACCAGCCAAAATAAATTAAACCTGCCTTGTTAGGATCGCTGCCTCTGAGCATTAAAAGTGCGAAACACACTCTGGGCAGCAAGTCATTAAATATACAGGGAAAAGGTGCAGAGGTTAAAGAATACTCAGATAAGTTAGATATATGCAAGTCAGCAGGGCCTCGTGAAATTCACCCTGGAGTACTGCAGGTAGTGGCTGAGGTGATCTCTGAGCTATTAGCAATTATCTCTGAGAGGATGAGTGAGGTCCCAGCGGACAGGAGAAAGGCAAACACAGAACCTGTCTTTGAAAAGGGGAAATGGGAAGACCCAGGGAATCACAGGCCAGTCAGCCCTGGCTTTGATACTGAGAAAAATGCAGGAGCAAATTATTGAACAATCAATTTGTAAACACCTAGAGGAAAATAAGGTGATAAGAAACAGCCTGCTCGGGTTTGTCAAGAACAAATCACATCAAAGCAATCTCATTTCCTTCTTTGACAGAGTAACTGGCCCAGTGGATAAGGAGGAAGAAGCAGATGTGATAGATCTTGACTTTAGCGAGGCTTTTGACACACATCCACATGACATTTTCATAAGTAAACAGGAGAAATATGGTTTAGATGAAGTTATTATGTGATGGGTGCAAAACTGAAAAATTTGGCTTATCAGTAAAGCAGTTATCAATGGTTTGTTGTCAGACTGGGAAAACATATCAAATAAGATACCACAGAGGACTGTCTTAGGTCCAGTATTGTTCAATATTTTCAGCTTTGATGATGGAATATGTAGAAAACTTCAAAAAATTGCATATGATACTGAACAAGGAGGGGTTACAAACAGAACAGGATTTGAATACAAAATGGGCTTGATAAATTGAAGAAAGTGTCTGAAATCAATAGGATGAAATTCAATAAAGGAAGACAAGTGCAATGTATTACTTTTGGGGAAGGAAAAATCAAATGCACAAGTATAAAATGGGAAACAACTAGTTTGAGAGTGGTTTTCATAAAAGAGGCTTAGCACAGAGCACAAGCAAAATGAAATCCAGAAATGTGAAGATGTGTGAAGAGTAAATTCCACGATTGTATGAATTAATAACAATATTGTGAATAACTTGGAAATAATTATATAGTTCTGCTCTGAGTGGTCGAGTCTGACCCAGGAATATTACATCTGTGTCCAACAGTAATGGCACATTTTGAAAATCATTCTCCTTTAGATGGAGAAAGAACAAAGCCTAGAAAACAATATTTGTGAGGAAAAGCTGAATTAACTGAGTATGGGCTTTTTTCTAAGGAAAAAGTGTAATGCATCTACAATATGCAAAATATTATTAAAAATCTTGTAAAGAAAAGGGAACTTGCCTGCTTTCCCTGTTTAAAATGATGTAAAAAAGAAAAAGAAAGAAAAAAGGATGGAATAAGCTCAAGCAGATAGAGAGATGTTCTGGCTATGGGGATGATACTGCACTGGAACAGGGTTTCTGAGGATATTCTGGAATCCTTGTTTCAAGTCCTGAAAATGGGTCAGACAGACATCTGTCTGTGATGTGAAACAGATGTCCTCTGGAGGGTACTCCTACTTTTACATTTCTACAGTAATTCATACTCCTCAGTCAAGAGAAAAGCTCACATGAACAAGATAAGCAAGAATTAAATGCATGGATATAAATTTCCTCCCAGACTCCCACTTTTCCACTGCAAAACTTCTTTTTTTGGATTTATGTACACTTATCACACAGTCCCCTGTTCTCCTTTTTACCTGCCTTTGCTTTGAAACAGAGGGAAGAGTTGCTAGTGATTCCATAATTAAATGAAAGATTATGAAGCTAGGCAGGGCTGCCTTCTATTCAAACATGAAATCAGGCATGTTCATTCTCCTGGGCTGGCTGCTGGTACAAAATCAAGACCAAAAGACTTAAAAAACCCTCAAAACACCAAACATTATCTGCTGAAAGCTGCTCTAAGAAACGCTTTGCTCTTTTCCTCTTTTTAATTTTGATGAAGGTACACAGTCAGAGAATGAAGCTTTATAAACATGCATTCTCACTTTTAATGATAGACATGGGACAACCTGGATAGTACTTTTATGATGTTTTATTGGCATGATTTTGAATAGACGGAGTGCTGCAAACCCTCTGCATCTTGTTTCTGTGTGAGCCACGTGCATCCCGAAATATAGCCTTGAAATACCTAGTGAGAAGTAGGATCTTCATTTAGGGCTGTAAGGCCAGAAATCTTAGTCATCAAGTGTTTTGTGTGAAGACTATGAGAAGAAAAAGCCACTTTTAAATGACTGATCTAAACTAACATGTTTAACTGCAGGATTTGCACTCTGCATTGTGGGGGATGCCACACTCAAGGAGCAGAATGTCTCTTCTCCTCCATGTGCTTGGCTTTGTGATGATACCTGCACAAAATAAATTTGTGAAACCCTTCTTAAAAGGCTACAAGGCTGTGCTCACCAGTGAAGAAGTGTTTGCCTGGCTGTGAAATTTGGATTATTTCCTTTGTATCTCTATGAAACCTTTCCAGTTGCAGGAACCAGGGATGTTGTAGTTTTTGTAGATGTTGGTGAGATGAATGTACTTGCTCCCAAATTTCGGACCTAGACTTTCTCCCAAATGTGGAGGTTTAGGAGCAGAAATGTCTGTATTTGTGAAAGGAGTATTTATTTGCCCTTGGGAGGGGTTTGTCCAGGCTGTGTGGGGAGTGTTCCGGAGCATCCAGAGGGAGCCAAGTCAGCTGGAGCCAGGCTCATGCAGGATGCTAAGGCTTCATCCATGTGATGCTGTGCTTCATGCTTGCAGACATCCATGCCAAGGTTAACAGTGTTACCAACCTTCCTTTTCTCTGTTTTGTTCTGGCTCACATTTTTAACCTCCATGCTTTAGTTTTACCTGTTTTTAAAGTCTCATATTACCATTTGCAACTGAGTGTTTGTCAAAAACTGAGCCCCCCAAGATCTACTAAAGTGCCAGCAATATTTTATACACCACTAAAGTCTTGCTAAAAGACTATTTTGAGACTTCACTGATACTATGAAGAAAAATAAACTCATAGTTGGTGACCCTTGTAGTATGGTTGAACTGATAGGAAGATGCACCACTACTTATATTTATGGTGAGGGCTACAGCACATAACTTTTAAGAGGGAATTTTGTAGCAGAAGGTTTTGGGAGGTCACTGGTAAAACTGTCGTTAACTTGCCTGTGAGAAGACAGAACCATATTTAGAGCCACTATTACCCCTGTTTTCTGTAATATAATAGTTTTTGAGCTTTCATTAGCTACCACAAATGAAAGATTTGTGGTAGTATGGAACGAAGTGGGTTCTTCTTACCACTTGCAAAAGGTCTTATTAAACATAAAGTAAAATAAAGCTTCCTGGATCTAAATATAGGCAGGACTAAATTGGCAGATCTCAGTAAACATGATTGCTTAGTAATGGAGATAATGCTGAGTGAGCTTTATAGAAGGGATAAAAAAACCTAAATAAAAATATTTCTGTCTGAAATGCTGCCAAAAGTTAATGCTTCTTTTCCCCTCTATGAAACAACATTGTCCTTGTTTTCCATCTCAACCAGCTTGAGACATCTCACTGAGAGACATTTTCCCTAGTCTGAAACCTATCCACTGCCTGTTCCTCACTAAAATTATCAACCATACAAGTTGTGTCATGACAGTCAGAAAAAAAAAAAGCCAGTCTAGGACAAGATCAATTCCTGACCATATTTCTGTTTTGGTTTTTGTTTGCATATTTTTTTTAAGAATTAATGCTCTATTCACAGAATAACTCATCTAGGGAGGAGTAACCTCTAGGTAATCAGCTGGTCAGGCAGCATGGAGGACACCCATCATAGACATTGTGCATCTTTAATTGTAGGGGTGATGCTGGTTAAGAGGAAAGATCTGTTCTTATCTACAGGAGGGTTTAAGACCGTTTTTGAAGTCTCTAAAAGGCTGAGCTTCAGGCTGAACTCTGTGTTGTGCCAGAGGGAAGCGCTTTGGAGGGGCTGGGTGAGCACAGCCACCCTTCAGCTGGGACTCAGTGTGGCTCTGCCCATTTCCAGTCACTCTCTGATCTCAATTCTTTATCCCTGAGTGGAGAGATGGTGTCTTCTGCAGATTTCTGGCTGTGCCAAATTACTGCAACACAAAAAAAATACAAGAGGGGACATGCATGCAGATGTTGCAAGGTCATGCATAGGAAAAAGACAACAGCAATGGGTAGAAACTCAAATTGTTGCTTACTTACCAGCATTACTTAATTCAATTACAGCCACTGAATTATCTCACTGTGGAGAGGTATGGCCCACCTGTGATACATATATAAATATATACATGTATATATTTATACACTATCATGGTGATAAATTTTAATGAGAGCTTCATCACAACCAGCTGGTGTTGTTTGAAACAAATTACATTAATAATGCGTCTGAATTTTCAGCACAGGACCAAATAATGAGAGTTGTAAAGCTGCAACATAATGTGGAGTCAACAGCTTAGTGGGCTGGCACTCCCACCTTAGGCAAGGCTCTGAATCTGCCTTCCTCTGTGGGATGAGGTTTAACCCTCCCTCCTCCACACCCCGCTGGGGTGTCACCGGGGTGCAGCCTCCTGGCACTGAGGAGAAATGCTGAGATATCTGACGAGTGAGGCCTGTATTAACACTTCAGGTAGCACGTCTATTTTGGGGCCAGCAGGCTGGCAGCTCCCTGCTACGTGATTCTTCTGCTCGCTGCCTCCCTGCTTCGGAGCGCTCTGGGTGCTGCTCGCGCTGCGTGGGAGAGCTGGTGGAACTCACAGCGCTCCTCTCCTCCTCCCGCAGCCCTGCAGTGGTGGAGGGGCAAAGGCAGGATGTGTTTCCAGTGTGCTGCCTCAGTCAGGGTCCTAGAGGTCCAGTGAGGCGCTTGGACAAGGATCTGCACCATGCTGGCAGCGCTGTTCCCGTGGTGGAAAGGCATCACATCACATTCCTGGTGATGTGGAGCACAGGGACCTTAAAGTGGGACTAGAATGCAACAGCACCCCTGTGCTGCACACTTCCCACCCAATGCTGGAGCAAAACTCTACCAGGATGGAGGGATTTCACCACTCTTCTCATTAAATATTCTCAGTATGTGTGTTTAGGGTGTGTTAGAATGTCTTCCTTGCTCCTCTATGACTTCTGGCTGAAGATCAGCATGAAATCTTCAGTGCTCCCTTTCTCTTTGTTTGAGGGTAGGCTGCTCTCCTTACCAGCCCCACTTTCTGCCTGGCTACCCAATCCCATCAGGAATGATAAAAGGCAAATGTGTGTCTCAGTGTGTGCACAGACACAGAGATGCCCATGCCTGGGACTCTTGGTAAATACTTTAACTGTAGAGTTTCTCTATCAATATTCTATTCTCCATAACCTATCTCTTTTACTCAGTCACTCTTGTCTGTCTTGACACTTAACTCCGTGAATGTTTTCTTTACTTTCTAGTTCATCATAAATTAAAGGACTTCTTGATTTTCAACAATACCTTCCTTTTTTCTCCCTCTTCTTTTCTTTTTTTTTTTTTTTTACAAGACTAATCTTCAGTTAATACCGAATTGTGAGCATATAAATAAAAAATGTCTGTTGTGTGTCTTTCTTGCAATAAATCTGATCATTCCTCATACTGCTGCTCAGTATATCTCCCCTAAGGTATGCTGAATTTGATCAAATCACTACATCACCGGAATGTTGAGTGTTACTCATTTGTGTGCTAATTACTCTTAATCTGGGCCCCTTTAAAAAGGTCGTCAATTAGACTTTATTGAATTGTCAGCCTTGGTAGCAGCGAAGGGAATCTGGTAGCTGGTGTAATGATGTCACAGATGGCTAAATACTCTGAAGTCTGAAGGGAAAAATGAATTAAATATAAGTTCAAGTTGCACAATGTGGTGTGAAAATGTGGGAGCCAGGCTTTTTGTGCAGGAAACTACTGTTCACAGCTGATTGAAGCTGACTCTAAAGACCTCTTTTATGGCACCCTCTGGAAAGAGCTATGAATAAATGACCCTTTCTCATCTTATTCCCAAGGTTCACCTTGAAATAGGTCTCTTCTACGTGGAGCAGATCTTCTGCCTTTTTAAGAACATCTCAAGGCCACCTTGCTGCTGTTTGTTTTCCTTTGCTGGAGGTTGGGACAAGAAGATGAAAACTTGTAGCTTGAATTGCTCAATACCCACCAGTTCTAAACTTTAACCTTACCTCAGCCAGGAATTTTTGAAGGTGTTTTGAGGACCTGGAATAAATGAATCCATATTTTATAAGCCAGTCTTTTAATGGATTTGCTGTGTGTTACTCCTGTCAGTGTGTCTCCAGAAAGAATAGGCGAGCAATTTTTTGTGTTTCCACAGATTTTTTTTTTTTTTTTTGGTAAGCAATTTGGTCTGAGGAAAATTTTGAATGAAGAGCATTGCAACCAGAAGATAAATGGCAATCCATACTCATTTCAACATAATGTATGCCTGAAATTGTACTTACCTATGCACAAGCACAATAATGGTCAAAATTCTGACAGAAATAAAGATACTTTACACTTCTGATAGAGCGTTTCTTTTGTTACTTGACCTCATTTATTATTGGATATGTAATTTCCACTGCACATTTAGCTCACATGCTTATTAGTCTTATCCAGTCAAGTAACAGAAATTCATACCCCTTTTATTTGTGATATTGCACATTTGGAGAGTGTTGAGAAAAGCCATAGAAAGGAGATGTGCTCATTATCCTGATCAGAAAACAGGGCAAAATGACCAGTCAATTATGTGTGTACCTTACAGATCTCATTAATGGGTGCAATTTAGTTAGTCCTGAGGTAAAGGTTTTTCAGGTCTTTTTGACTGGATGGGAAGAGAGGGCAAATCTAGCTTTAAAAGGTTACCACCTTTTATAAAGTGTACTTGAAACTTTGGGAACTGAAAAATTCTAATGAAGGGCAGGGATGGTTACTGTGCTTTTTTTTTTTTTTGTTATTTTTCCTCCTCATTCAAATAAAGTCTGTCTGGGAATGGAGAGAAAGAGCCAGAAGCTATCTTCAGGAGGGACAGAAAGTTTCCAAACAAGGCAACTGAGCTAGCAGGGAACAACACACTGTGCTTGTAAAAACTTTCAGTGTTAGCAGGGAAGAAGGAGCAGCAGTGGTGTTGGTAACCTGCTCAGATGAAACTTCAGGGTTCTCTCCTGTGCACACATTTGGCTGGCTCTGCTGTGGATCACAACCTCCTCCTCAAAGGATCCAGGATTACATTCCTGCCACAGGAGTCCCTGGTTTCTGCTGAGTTCACTAAATAACACCCATATGCAAATACCAGTATGCCCCAGTGGAGATTTTTGATAACAATTGTGTGGGATAGTGGAGGTTGGTGTGTGGGGATGGCTGGAATATCTTAGTGTGGGAAGCACTGGGGAGTCCTGACTCTTTTTTCACATTGATTACTGTGAGATATGGAATTTCCTGTTTTCTTTTAACTTCTGGATGGATTCTGATTCCTTTCACTTCACTCCTGAGCTGAATTGTACCTTGTTACACAAGTAGTCTTGGTGGTTCAAAGGGATCATTCATTGGTGGGAAGGTGCCATTCAACACAACTAAAAACCTTGGAATCTAGTCCTTAAATCAAATTTGCTAGCTGAAACTTTATGTGTCTGTTTGTGTGTGCATGTCTGTTTTTCAGCTGTTTTTTCACAAGGGACTGTAGTTTGCCCTTTTAGCCTTCACTGAAACCTTTCATTTCCTGTGCTACTGTTAGGTCACAAAGCTTCATAATATTCTTGGTTGTTGTTGCTTGTTTCATACACTGAATTAGAAATTAATTCTCTCTCAGCTTCTCTTGCATGTGCTTCTAAAATTGTATTCTCCATTTAATGTATTCCATGGTATATGTGTGTCTCATCAAATGTGACAGATTGGGGTGATTCTGTCAATAATTCATATTTGATATCAAATAGAACAAAGTTAAGAGGGAGTTGCAAGGTAATATAATCCCTGTCTCCTTTAAACAGATAAAGTTGGACTAAAATTTATGTCTTCGACCAGGACACTTAACATTCAAAAGCCAAACCTGCCAGCACAGGGAGCGATAGCTGCTTGTTTGGAAGTAATATGGGAAGCCAGGACAGAGGATAGCAATTGGCACCTTCAAAAGAAGTCCTGTGGGCCTCACTTTTCAGAGGTGAGGAAGCAACCACGGATCTCATCAAATTCCACCGGAGTCCCAGGTGCTCAATACCTCTGAATTTCAAGCAGTTAAGTAGGGCATGCAAACTGGGATGCTGCAAGCTGACAACAGTTGAGGCTGATCCACTTGAAGGTGCTGCTAAGGCAGTTGCTGAGAAACTAAAGGCTGAAAAGGAAAATGCTGAAATCACTTTTGTACATGCCAAAGACCCTTCAAGCATCTTTGGCTTCTTTGATAGAGTCTGAGATGATTTGATTAGTATAGCGAAACAGCAGTCAAGGAGGGTTTGTTTTTCATTTTTTAAAGCAGCTCTAAATGGTTGGAAGATGTGAAGACAAGAGTCTGTTTCTGCTCTGTCTGGGAGAGGAAGTCTCCCTGCTCTATGCCAAGAGTTTTCTCCATGATGACTGATGGAAAGCAGGGACTCCTGCTGGGCCGTGCAGGCTCAGTGAAGCAGCTGTTCTTCAGAGAGAGGGCAGCTGAAATTTCACATGGGTGCTGTGCATGCAGTTTGGCCTCCAGAGCTTCACCAGGCATCTTTTTTTCCTGCTACAATAGGTCTTTCTTCCACGGGCATCTGCCAAAAATCTCCTCTTATTGTTTTGATCCAATAAGACTGAGATATGGTAAGGAACCCTTGAATGTTTCTGATAACCAGAAAGTTTTGTAATCCCCTGAAGACAGGCAAAAATATAATTTTGCTGCAGTAGAAGCAGTAGCAAAAGTCCCTTTGAAATCCCATGTGTCTGCCCATGAGGAACTGTCTGATACTGCAAGTTTCTCCCTAATCTCCTGTGGGATCCTTCTACTGTGTCTGCAATGTTCTGCACCTCATGATGCCCATCTTTTGTAGTTGGATAACACACCCTGAAAATGTTCTGCAATTTCCTGTGGAATTGTCTGTTGAGGAAGCCACACTATCATAAAAAGCACCTTGAGATTTTCAAAACTATAAAGTTCTTGGCTCCTGGACTTTTCCCAGCTCTCTGTTTTCCTCAGCCAGGCTTAGAACAGTTGCCCTTCCTCTCCAACCAAGGCACCCTCCCCTGGACCAGGACTGCTCTGCTGAGGCCTCTCAGGGGCTGATTTATGTGCTGACAAAAGCGACCACGTGTAAGGAAGCAGTCTGTCTCCCAAGCTTTTCTGTGGGCTGAAGATTCCTGCTGCACAGATGCTGCTGAAGGAGACGTTGTGTAATTCAACTGCAGGAGTCTCAGAGGGCTGGGAAAGCAAAAATGTGTCTGGGACAATCGAATGTGGTGCTGTGTGGCTGTGGAGATGAATCTTTGAGCCTTCATGCCTTTGAGTCTTGTTGATAAGACAGGGCAGTACAGGGGAAAGCACTTTGTGAAGAATAGGGTGGTTGCCTCCTTCTTCAGTTTTGGGTCTGACCCAAAATGAAGCACTCATCACCAGTAACAGATAAATTTACCCTGCTGCTCATGCAATATTCCCCTTGCTAAATGTTTTGCAGAGGTGATGAAGCCATGTGCTCCAGCAAGGCTGGTGTTGATTGAAAATTTTTCTCCTTTAAAGTGCAGAATGCGCAAAGGGAAGATGAAAACAAGGAGTGGTGGTAATCAATGCTCTGAGTGTCCAAGAATGTCTTGCTCATATGGGAAAATCAGAAACACCACCACCAGCCCCATCAAATGTGGTCTCTAAGACCCCAGTCTATTTTAGAGAACACACTCTGGACTCAGAATTGCAACTCAGTGCTCAGTCTGTGTCACCCTCATGGTGGATTTACTCAACAACTCCCAGTTGATTTGGCCTGATTCTTCTTTCTTTTGCAGTTTTAGGTCAGCAGTCATCTGTACAAACTTTATAGGATTATCCTTATTAAAAACTTTGTTTGTTCTTGTTTCAATGAGAGTAAACCGTGTATCTGCAGTAAAGCAAGATCTGGGATTTTTGGTTCTCGTTTTGAAGTTGAGTCTGATGGAAGCAACTACTTGCTGTTTTTCACAACACTTGTGCTTAGGACAAAACAATTAGAGTGAAATTGTGGGGAGAAGAGGATTATGCTTTGGCTATAATGAGGAAAACAAACACTTCATTTTGAGTGACCCGGAATGGGGGAAAAAAAACAAAAGGAAAATTCTGGGTAAGGATTCTAGTCACCAGGTAACAGAAATGCCTGAAACCAGGCATTTTCAGGCTTTTATGAAAGTGTTTTCTTTGTGTTACAGCATAGAAGAATAATGATTTGAAACACAGGAAGTTGCCATGGAACAGAATCATCACCCACTGATGAGCTTTATTGTCTCATAATGTGTCACCCTACCAAGAGTCACAGCAAATGGTCAAGATACTCTCTGTGGTGGCGGGCCAAGACCATGGCACTGCCTTGTGACTTACTCAAAAGGTGCAATAATAAACATCTCTTCTGCCTGTCATTTTCTATTTCACTGTGTTTACCCCAAAAAGAGGATAACTTTTCAGAAAAGAGTGAAAAGTTGCAAACAAGAACAAAAAATATTTTCCCAGGGTAGAATATTCTGTTATATAACACTTTTTACTGTGTGCTGGAAGGGAAAAACACACTTGAAGAGTAAGATGAAAACAAAACTCTAAAGAAGTGAGCTTTGAATGTATCCTTAATGCAAACTGAGAAAAACTGAAGTTAGAGAATGTGGATGACACACCAGTTGTGGCACTCTGCTTGCAGTTTTAAATGTCATGTGCTGTAGACACTTTTTTTGCTCCCCCAGTCTACAGGAGAAACTCAATTCCTCTCTTCCCCCAACCATCAGCCTGCAGCCTATGGTCAAAACACATTCTTCTTTCTATTCTCACAGTTTTACTTATTCCAGACCAACTGAACAACTCCTTTTCTTTGCAATCTGGAAATACAAAAATCTCAGCCTAATCTTTCTGCTTCTGATGCCTTCCAAGTTTTGATGAGGTTGTTTTATCTCTTGCTGTTACTAAAGAGCAGGTCAATGCTACTCCAGTTATTCTGCAGATTTTTGCCACTCTATGGATGTCAGGAATATTCTTTTTATCTTCTCTTTTGAATCCCCTGTTAATCATATCATGATGCACCTTCTTCAAATCTACAGTTTTATCGAATGGTGCTTTTAATCTTTGCAGAACTCCTAACTAGTCACGTCCATAAAGAAATGAAAAAAACCCCTGGTATTCACATCACCTGATGTGGTTGGTTTTTTGGGCTCTGCAAAGATTAAAAACACAGTAAGACTTGAGAGCATCCTGGAGGGAATATAGAGGTTGCTATTAATATGTTCTTCTTTTGAACAGAACTGATCTGAGGGTTTGGAAATCGAGGCAAAGTGACTGTTTAAAGGTTGAGATTTTAGATGCACATGTTATGGTCAGAAGAAACTGGGAAAATTAAGAGGGCCAATGCTGAAGCTGCTGGTGGGGTCACCCTCATTTCCATGTGCTTTGATGGGTCACTCCCTGTGGTGGGATTGCAGTGGAATGATGGGGTGGTGTCAGGGGTGGGATGACTCCTCATGTGCTGATGGAGGGTGCTCAGGCAGATCACTGAGGAGGTTTTACAGGCTTGTTCGTGGCCAGGACAGTTCCTTGTGTCCCTCTTCTGCAGTGTCAGCTCCACGCTGCTGTTGCCAAGGCTGATGTTGGCTGCTGGTGAGGAGGGAGTGCAGCCCTCACCCTCTTTGACACAACGCAGCCACAATCTGAGACATTCAGACCACAAATAACCTCCTTTTTCCCTCATACCTCCTTTGCCTGGTCTTTATCAGCTGTGGGTGTCTCCCAAAAAGCCTGGCCAAGAGCTTGGGCGTGCACCAGCCCTGTCCTTCTGCAGGAGATATCAGTGCACAGCTCCAGAGGCTCCACAGAAAAATGGGAGAAAAAGGGGGAGGAGGGACAGAGGAGAGACCAGGCAGGAGTGGACGTGGTGTCAAACACAGAGGAAAGGAGGAAGAGAGAGGGGCAGGAAGGGGATAAGCTCTTTAAAGAAAGAAAAGGCAGGATGGAAACACAGCAAGGACAAAGAGCATTCCTGTCGGGAATCCTGGGGTCTCTCTTCAGGTCCGGGCACAGATTTGTCATGCAGCCTTTGGAAAGTCATGTCACGTTCCTGCCTGCAATGTGTCCTCAGGAGCCTGGAATGTGAGCTTAGCTGCTTATTATTGGACTCCTTATTTACAAAGCTAGGAGGGCCTGTTTTGATCTTTTATTCCAACTCTTTTTGCAGTGTATGTGGTTGAGCTTGCTAAAATTAATTCCTGCTTAACCTGCAGCCTGTGTTCTAAGGGAGAAAACCCCAGAATTTATAGGGAAAATTCAGTGCAAATCTTTAAATCTCAGTTTGGTGTGTTTGCCTAGCAGTTAGCCATCCTGCTTTTTTTCTCTTTTTTCTTTTTTCTTCCTGCTGTAATTTGTTTAATTGTTTTACCTTCGTCTTCAGTAGACGTTAAGCCCCAACATCTCTTTGTCTTCAGACCGAATCCTCTCTCAATTACCAAATTTTTATCCCTCATAGTTGGCTGTAATCTCTAATTAATTTGCCCCTCTTTACGAGCCTCTCCACAGAGAAACCCTTGATTTATTTAAGCCACCAGGCGCGTTCCCTGACGCTCTAATTGTCCTCGCAGCTCTTCTCTCTGGTTCACCTCGCCACCACCATCTCACTGGATGGCGGGGCGCTGGAGGAGGAGCGGCGCACCTCACAAAGAGCACAAAGCCCTGGTTGTGGGCAGGAAATCCTTTGTGACCAGCTCCCGTCCTCCTCCTCCTCCTGCTTTGCCAGGCAGGCGTGACCGCGGCTGCAGGGAGAGGGAATTGCCTCTCCTCTCCTTCCCGTTCCCGGAGCGTGTGCCCGCATCCCCGGGATGCTGCGAGCATCCTCGGGATGCTCCTTTGTCCCAGGTGGCTCCAGCGCTGGCTGCCTTTGTCTGGTCCTGTGTGGTTAAACATTACTTTGCAGCTGTTTCCCACACACTTCTTTTATTTTTTTTTAAATTATTTTTTTTCTTTTAATCTGTCATTTCTCTACATTGGGGGGAAAAAAGAAACCACAGCAATTTGTTAGATTCCCCTTGTTTTGTTTTGGGTTTGGCTCTTTTCCTTTTTCTTTTTTTTTTTTTTTATTTTGCTGGACTGGCACGCACGCACACGTACAAAAATAAAAATAAAAGGTTAGTAGATATTAAATTGCCCAAATTACAAGAAGTCTGGAACCAAACCCTGGAATCAGAACAATTCCAGGCTCCGTGGGAGCTGAGGCTGGACCCGAGTCCAAATCCACACGCTGTGGTTTGCTCTCGGTTACAAGGTGGTCCAAGCCAGAAGTCTCATTCAGGGCAGAGTGGAGCAGGAGCTGAATTGGGATCTGGGTCTGAATTTTGCAGTTCAGGCCCCTTGACAACTGGCAGTGACAAAATGCACTTGCGAAAGAGCAAATGATGTGGGTGAAATATATTGCCAACAAAAAACCAATACAAAGCTGCAGGAGGAAAAATACAATTCCAGCCTAATTGTCGGGGCTGATCTGGAGTTTGTGAACTGGCAGGAGTGATTTTACTCATGTGCCTCAGATATTTCAAACACCCTGGACCTTCCTCTCCTCTTGCAGTCTTTAAATCTCTGTGACTCTGCCTATTTCAGTGGCTTTTTCCAATTTACACAACTTTAAGTGGCGAGACAATAGGTCTTCTGACATTACTAGTGTCTGATCCATGCCTAGTAAAACAGATTTAGTAAAAAAAAAAAAATAGAATAAATTGGTTTACATACAGAGGTATATACATAAAAATATACCTCACAGTCCAAGTAAACATGGAAAGGCTGCCAAGTCTGCCTGTATAAAGCTCAATATTTTCAGCATTTAATAAAAAAAAGAAGTATTCACACTCCTTATTAGAAAGGGAGGGAAAGGTTAGATTATTTAGCATTTTCAGAACAACCAATGATATAGAAGTATCTGTTCCAAAACAAAAACATTAACATCTGTGATCCATTTAGAAGAAATGTAATTGATTTTTACTTTAATTGCCATTCCAGATCAGAACAATAAGCTTTTTTTTTACCCCTACTATATATAAAAAGTTTAGTTTTGCTGACTTTTTAATAAAAGTATAAAACCAAAACATTTAAAACAATGTCTACTATTCAATTTATGGGCAGATAATATAATTTGTAAAAAGTGGGCATTAGAAATAAATTTTAAAAATTCATTGCAAATAACAGGTTTTGCTGCTTCTCTATTCGCAACTGACTTGTGAGCTGATCAATGTTTCTGGGAACATATCTCACCCTCAAGTTTGCCAGTAAGCCTGGTGAGAAAAAAATTTCTAAGACTTTTTTCTCTCTGTTGTAAGTCTTTACAAACTTGGTCTGTTCAGGATATTCTGTGGGGTTTTTTTTATTCCACAATTTGAATCTGGATCCTTCCTAAGCTGTGTCTTAAAAGTTCACTCAGTCAGCTACTTCAGCAATGGGATGCAATTTCCAAAGCCTCTGTGCTGTGAAGTTCTGACAATTTTGCCAGCTAAACCCCTTTGTATGTGCCTTTTCACAGCATTTCATGACACGCTTGCAATGGCAGATGCTCTGATTTAATTATTAGCTCATAATCCAGATAGTTCTATTTTCTTACTTGGTAATTTTCAAGACTGATTGTCTGAGGCATCTCGGCATTTTCCATAAATTAATTCCTTGCAATATCGAGTATTTTTCTAGCAATTTGCTTTTGAAGGTGTTTAGACACTTGCCTGTACTTCTGATGGATTTCCAGATTTCACATCCATATGCTAAGGTAGAAATAACACCCAAAGTTTAAAAAAAAAAAAATTTCTAAACCTGAAATCATAGGCTATTCATGATCAGATTTTGAATTAGCAGCAAGCTGCAGCTTTGCCCGTGGTAATTCATGATACTGCTTTGCTTTTGGACCTCCTTGCTGGCCTCCTCACTGCTGCCAAACACAGGAAACCAATTAATTGCCCTCTTAAACATAGACATACCTGGGAGTGGCCAAGGTTCCAATTAGATAAGTGGTTTTTCCTGCCTGGTTGTTTAACCCATAAGTTTTTGTGTTCCCTTGTTTTCAGGTTCACTAAGTTGTCACTTTGGACTGCTTCTTTGTTAGCTTGCTAGCATGAAGCTGAACAAAGTCATGCTGATATTTCATCTGTTAATGCCTTAATGCTTTTTTTTTTTTTTTTTTAAATTCTGGTGAAACCCCTTGAATTTAATGTTTCAATCTGTAATCTGAAAGATGACAACCAACGAGTGACTAATAGGACAAACTTCCTGCCTACTTCAAACACCCACAAAAATTAAGAAAAGCCAGGGTGTGTTAATTTTTTTCATGAGATTTTGTGTTAAGAGAAAACTTTCCTGCATTCAGGTGTTTGCAGGGATGACAAGGGGCACAGTTAACACTGATGAAATGATACAAAGGACTCAGTCATGGGAAGGTGTTGCTGTTTAGTTTCTGCCCATCCCATTGGAGACAGTATGAACTTGGAGCAGCAACCAGAATTTCCCTGTGCCTCTGGTGTGCAAGGTGTTGGAAACTTTGGGCCCTGTGGGTACCTGACACCTCCTGCCCCTCTGCCCACGTATTCTTTGTGCATCCTCTGCTGTTCACCAGACAACACTGCAAACAAAACACCCAATCAAATAAATTTTTTTTTTAAAGCATAAAATAATTACAGAAAGGAGGGAGCGTTTGCCAGTGAGCAGCTGGAGTATTTGAGCAGCCAGACGTGTCTGCTGCTGAATTTCTGTGGAAGGAATGGGCTCTCAGGCCACGGCAGCTGCACCTGGGATGTGGAGCAAGGTGGGTGTTGTGATAATTAGCTGAGCACCCCAGTCTGGCAGGAATGGGCAGATCCATTGCAGGGTAATTTAGCAGAGCCTTGCTGGAGTCAGTGGAGATGCAGCAAATTACAGCAGTCAGAGGTCTGGAGTTACACCCCTTGCTAAGGGACAATTTTTCTGTCTCTAGGTGTTATTCATGCAGAGTCAATGTGACCAAAATGCCAGCTTTTGGTGCAATTTGGGCAGTAAGTTCTAATGCTGCTTTTTAGCATTACTTATGCCTGAAGGCTTTGTTCAGAATGTGATGCCCCTCAATGAATTACAGCTGTGTTGAGGTATCTGCAGTCTCTGTGTGCCTGAGGAAATCATCTTTCTGCATTCTAACACCACAACTTGTTTTCCAGGCAGAAAGTGATTCTTCGCACAAGCATAATGTTTTTATTCCTTGTTTAAATAACAAAGCAAATAATCGTATCTTCTTACAATGAAAGAATTTTAGCTCACTTAATTCTAGATATCTAAATCTGAGCTAATCATATGGGTTGCTTTTTATAGGCGGTGGAAAGGAATAAATCTTTCTAGGGCACAAGCCACTGACCTACTTGAGATGTCTATCTGAGGATGAGATGTTCTGTGGGTTAAAAATGCCTCCTATTTAGGGAGGCCACGTTACTGCCTCTGGTAGTGATGTCTTCAGCTTTATTTTTCCAACCTGGAGATGATTTTCCTCCTCAGAATCTCTGAGGAACAGGCTCACACTCACCTCCTCCTCCTCAGCCCTTCTGACTGTATGGATCCACAGCTGCTACAGCTTGATGCAGTTGTGAATCTGCAGCAGACACATGGATCCACAGTGGTGTGATCAGCACAGGCACAGAGAGATTTTGTGAGCCTGGACACAGCTCTGGGCACTGCTGACACAGCCATTCCTTCCCTTCCCATTGTCTGTGACACTAGCTGTCCACTCACAACTTCTGACCCTGCAGGTCAGGTTTGTATCTCAGAATACCTCTGTGTGACTGCCCTTGATTAACACTGGAATGTCTTAAGAGTGAGAAGAAATATTTTATTTTATTTTATTTTATTTTATTTTATTTTATTTTATTTTATTTTATTTTATTTTATTTTATTTTATATTTCATTTCACTACATTATTATATTTTATTACATTTTATTTTTTCATTTCATTTCACTTCATTCTTTTATTTTATTTCATTTCATTTTATTGTATTTTACTTTTTGATTTCATGTCACTTCATTATTTTATTTTCATTATTTTATTTTATTTTATTTTATTTTATTTTATTTTATTTTATTTTTTCATTATATTTCACTTCATTATTTTATTTTATTTTATTTTATTTTATTTTATTTTATTTTATTTTATTTCATTTCATTTCATTTTATTTCATTTTATTTCATTTCACTTCCTTATTATTTTATTTTATTTTATTTTTTCATTACATTTCACTTCATTATTTTATTTTATTTTATTTTATTTTATTTTATTTTATTTTATTTTATTTTATTTTATTTTTTATTTCATTTCACTACATTATTATATTTTATTACATTTTATTTTTTCATTTAATTTCACTTCATTTTATTTTATTTTATTTTTTATTTCATTTCACTTCATTTTTTTATTTTATTTCATTTCATTTTATTGTATTTTACTTTTTGATTTCATGTCACTTCATTATTTTATTTTATTTTATTTTATTTTATTTTATTTTATTTTATTTTATTTTATTTTATTTTATTTTATTTTATTTTATTTTATTTTATTTTATTTTATTTTATTTTATTTTATTTTATTTTATTTTATTTTATTTTATTTTATTTTATTTTATATTTTTTTGGAGTCCAGAGTCTGAGTTTTGCCTTTGTGGTGCAGAAGGCTGATAACAGCAGCCTCTCAGTTTCTGTTGCTACACTTCAGGGACATCCAGATGGCATGTTAACTTCTGCAGCTTCTGAAGGATCTGAGGGAAAGCTTCCATGTTTGTCCAAATTAAATAACAAAACAAAACACAACAAAAACTTGTGAAAAGTCCTTTGCTCTCCTGACGTGGGATAAAAGCATGGCACTTCAAAAAGGACACTGAGATGTCTTTTGTGTATGCAACAAGCCCAAGGGAGAGTGCTGTGCCATTTTATTAAAGTTAGTCACTCTTATGAGTCTGATTCAAGAGTTCCATCTTTCCTTGCTGAAGCCTGATGGGCTGATTAGTACCTTTTATTTCAAGCACAGAATGCAGGAGATTATTTTGAACATTTTAGATCTTCATCGAGGTCTTTGGTGAGCATAAAGGTGAGCAGCTCACACAGGAGGTGCAAAGAACACAGTTACATTTTTCAATATCCCATTTGTTGCATTCTTTGAGGAAGTAGGGATGTGATTTCTTCCTGTAGCTGTGCAAAATTTTTTGTCATTTGTCAGGCTCTGCCACCTGGACCTCTCTCCTGGACACTAAAGTTTGTGTCCTCTCCACTGACCACTTAAGTTCCTTTAAGGAACTTGGTACTGCTTCAGTTTTGTGAAATTCTGCACCTTCATTTGATTCTCGTGATCATCAGATTTTGCAGGGCCTGCAGATGCCTTGTAAACCACTTTTGTGCTGGGGACCCAGCCAGGTCCAACAGCAAAGCAGACAAGTGACCTGGAAATTACTTCAGCCAGGAATACATGAATGATGCTTCTACAGTTGTTGTTTCCTTCCTTCTTTTTCATGCTGGCACTCAGAAAATAAGAGCTCAGTGTCCACTTATCTAGTCTGATTCACAAATAATGTATTTCTACGTTGCTTCCCATCTCCTTTAAACCTAACTTCCTTGCCAATCCGCCTTTTTTTTTCTCTAGCTGATGTCTGAAAACGTTTTCAAAGTTGCTGTTTGGGCATCAGTTTATGAACTGTCTGTACAGGAAGATCCCTCTCCTCCCTCCGAGGTCACCATTCCTGCAATCATCTTTGGCTGGTTCCAGTGCTTTGTTTTCCACGGGTCATCAGTAACACTTGTCAGGCTGTTTGGTGGGTCCGACTGACTTTATCTGACTTATCAGTAAGCACTGCATTCTTCTGGTTCTCAATCTTCCTGAGCGAGGCTTAAGCATCCTTGTAGAGCTCAAAACCTCAGAGGCTGCAGACGTGCCAATACCTGGGCTGGGATTGTTCAGCTGTTGTCGCATCTCCTGCAGGAACTCTGGAGCTCATCAGGGTGAAAAGCAGCAAGTGGCAGCCCAAGGTCTGAGGGTAAATGCCTCTCACTGTCCTGTGAGTGCCTCTACTTGCTGATCTACCAGGGTTTTCCCAAAGATTTTTTTTTTCCCCCAAAGAACATTTTCTTTCTGGGGTCAGTGTTGGCATTACATTCTACAAATTTCACCAGCATCCTGTAAATAAGGACAGAAACAGTAAATATGGAAACAGAACTCATAAGTGTCTTCTGATTTTCATTTCAGTGGCCATGGGTCATAAATTATCTGTCTAGTTAGGTTATCAGATATAAAGCATCTTCTACAGACATGCACCGAAAAAAAAAAAGAAAAAATCCAGTTTAAAATTTTTCACTCCAGCTTAATCCTTTAGTTATTTCTTCCTGTGGCTACGGTTTTGGTTCAGAGAAATACGAGGCCACTGTGGGGCACTCAGCGATGAAACTGCTCCATTTTGACTGCAGCAGGTGCAGGTGTGAGCCTGCTACCTGAATTGTTATTTGACTGCAGAAGCTGTTGTGTCTTGTTGCCTGCAGAACAGCCCAGGGCTGCCTCTGCATCTTTGGCTGTCCTCAGGGGCACTGGTTCTGCCTTCTGTTCTGCTCCTCTCTCGGCTGTGCCACAAGTTTGCATCCGCTGCGCCACAGAACATAAGGAGCGGCAGAACGCACCAAAGGCAAACACAATCCCTTGCCACAGCTTTTGACAGCTACCAGGTTCCTGAGGAAAGAGGTTTTGCACAGGTTTTTTACCTGTTCGTCTGGCTTCCAGCAAATCCTGAGGTTCCTAAATTTACCTGTTTAAGGGTAGGTAGGTGCTTAATACCGCACTGCAGGCACTCTGCCAAAAAAAACCCCAAAAACCTAGGCAAAAATGTTTCTTTATTTCAGACAGAATTCATGGCTCGTGAGGCATCTTCCTCAAAGTTTTCATCTTGTGCAGGGATATTAAACCAGAAGTTTCCTCCAGACATAAAATTTATATTCAGACTCAGGTATGCATTTGATATCTAAAGCACAGTTTGCAATTAATTTATGGCACATTGCTGGTGGAAACAAACGAAAAAAAGCTGCAGCAGTAGGCATCCTTCAATTTGGAAAAATCAAAGCAAAATTTTAGTTGTTATCTTCACCAACTTAGTGTTTTCCTGTGAGGTTGTAATTACCTTATTGCCTCCAAGCTTCTGCAAAGGTTGTGATGGTGTTCACAGGGGTCCCAGGATGAGGGAAAAGATGAGAATCTTGACTCCATACTTCAGAAGGCTGATTTATTATTTTATTATATATATATATATTATATTAAAACTATATTAAAAGAATAGAAGGATTTCATCCAGAGGCTTGAAAGAAAAGGAATGGAATGATGATAAAATCTTGTGACTGACCAGAGAGTTTGAGCCAGCTGACTGTGATTGGCCATTAATTAGAAACATCCAACAGATGCACCTGTTGCATTCCACAGCAGCAGATAACCATTGTTTGCATTTTGTTCCTGAGGCCTCTCAGCTTCTCAGGAGGAAAAAATCCCAAGGAAAGGATTTTTCATAAAATACATCCATGACAAAAGGTTATTCTGCTTTTTTGTGCATATGGCTGGACTGGCCTCACTAGATTTAACTCCACGTGACTGGATCTGTTCATGGAAGGTTAGATGGCAAATCCTACTGGGTCAGTATAAACCAGATTTGATAAAACCATCAGTGTGAAGGTATCTCTTGGTTGGCTGTAGCAGAGATGACCAGAGTGCTCTTCCCTCTGAAGAGATGTGTGGCAAGCCCAAGAAGACCCAATTATTTTTAATTGTGTTTCATCACTAGAAAACTACTTAACTGATCCAACTCAAGCATCTTTTGCATTGCTCTCTTCCTACTCATGGGTCTGAAACATTCACTCCTGTTTTTAATGAACATAGGGAAGGATATTGATTAAAGCGTAAAAACATCTAAAGAGCTCAATGCCCTCAGCTCAATCAAATATAAACATTTGTTGAGTCTAATTTCAAAATGCAGCTCTGCCTTGTTTCCTTCTGAATTTTCAGGTTCTTTTCTCCTAAATTGTGACTGGCTAAGCACGTGGCTACCCCAAGTTTTTCATCTGGTTCAGTTTGCTGTGTGGAAGCTGAGATTTTCAAAAACCACCAAACAGCTTCTTGTTCCCTATCAGGTCTGTTTAAAACACCTCAAATTTGATGCCAAAGTCCCTGAATCTCTTCCCTGCCAATTCTTGGCTCCTGTCTTTGCCCCTTTCCTTAGCAAACTTTGGCTTCTGAAGAAATAGTCCATGGAAGCTTTGTCCCTCTTCTCCTTAGTGGTGTTATAAAACTATTTATTTTAGTCATTAAAAGTGACTCTCCTTGTAGGTGCTGACCTAAATCCCCGTTTGTCTCTGTTTACAAGGGATACCTTTTGTAAACATGATTCTTCTGAGGTGGGTGTAGAGGCCCACCAACTCTGGGCACATGAACTGTGACTCAGAGCTTCTCCAAAATTAAACCATGGACCTAAAGCTGCCTGCCCTCACCTGATCTCTCATCTGCTGCTCTGAACCTGTGGTGGTAACCTGCAGTCACTCTCAGCTCCACCTGCAGATGCCTTCTCACCTCATGAACCAAAGAAAAGAAAGGAAAGAAGCTTTGACATTTTCCTTTTTTTTTTTTTCCCCCAGATAAAATACAGTTTACATATTTTATGAGATTAATGTCCCTTGTTTCTGATTACAAGGATCTGATCGGCATATTAATAAGTTAAAAATAAAAAAAAACCCTCAAACTATGCAACAGCTGCTATTTTGCTGCTGAATATATTCAGGGTATGTAATTTTTTATGAGATATTTATTGTAATAGGGAGAGGGATTTGTCTGAGAGTGTGTCTATGCATGTGGATGTGAAGCATTAATGAACCAGTTATGTTTCTTCTACATAACACATGAGGGCAGGCAAAGGAGGATGTCCAAAGCATCCTGGAAAAAAAAGGTACAAAAAGCCCAGAGTTTTGAATGTGAGCTGCAGGTTGTGATAATATTCTGAACAGCTGCTCAGAGGTCCTGATCCTGGAGTAGAAGGGAGTAGAAAATACTGGATTTCCCTTTGAAGGGCGTAGAAAATACTGGATTTCCTTTCGAAAGGTGTAGAAAATACTGGATTTCCATTTGAAGGGTGCAGAAAATACTGGATTTCCCTTTGAAGGGAGTAGAAAATACTGGATTTCCCTTTGAAGGATGTAGAAAATACTGGATTTCCCTTTGAAGTGTGTAGAAAATACTGGATTTCCCTTTGAAAGTTGTAGAAAATACTCAACTTCTCTTCGAAAGGTGTAGAAAATACTGGATTACCCTTTGAACGGTGTAGATATTACTGGATTTCCTGTTGAAGGGTGTAGAAAATACTGTGTTTCTCTTTGAAGGGTTTAGAAAATACTGGATTTGCCTTTTAAAGGTGAAGAAAATACTGGATTTCCCTTTGAAGGCTGTAGAAAATACTGGATTTGCCTTTGCAAGGCATAGAAAATACTGGATTTCCCTTTGAAAGGTGTAGAAAATACTGGATTTCCCTTTGGAGGGTGTAGAAAATACTGGATTTCTATTTGAAGGGTTTAGAAAATACTGGATTTCCCTTTGAAGGGTGTAGATATTACTGGATTTCCTTTTGAAAGGTGTAGAAAATACTGGATTTCCCTTTGAAGGGTGTAGAAAATACTGGATTTCCCTTTGAAAGGTGTAGAAAATACTGGATTTCCCTTTGAAGGGAGTAGAAAACATTGGATTTGCCTTTGAAGGGTGCAGAAAATCCTGGATTTCCCTTTGAAGCCCACGGGACCCTGAAGCATGCAGCATCTCCCAGGCTCGTTGAACACCATCAGATTCACCTGTAGGAGGTGGCAGCCGTGCTGCAGGCTCAGTGCAGTGGTCAGTCCGTCCCTGTGCCCTTTGGCAGCCACTTTTTCAGGCTGAATGGGTGGTGGGTGGTGCCTCCTCCATTCTCTTTTTCCCCCCTGAAAAGAGTCAAGGAGAGCGAGAGCGAGCTGGAGAGTGGAAGACATGTGAATTGAATTCCTACATAGTCAAAACAGAAGTCTATTTCATCATGACTGAAACTTAATTCACTGTGTTGCTGTAGAAACCCTGGCAAACGCGTTAACCTGAATGCCCAACCATCGCATTCTCACAACAGATTTTTTTTTTTTAAACACTTGTTTACTTAAGAACATGTTTCCGTTGTGTTACCATGTACTTTTTGTATTTCTGCACAAAAAAAAAAAAAATAAAGGTATTATTTCTTCCCAGGCAGGTTGTGCAAATAGCTCAGCTTGCTGCTTACTGCAACTGCTTCACTTCCTAAGGAGCAAATTTGCAAATTCCCTGGATGTGCTGTGTGATATAATTGGATATAATCACCCATTCCTGCACGGCCAGGGCAGGCACTCCCTTCTCCAGCATTCAGAGCAGTGAGGGACCTGCAGGAATCCTCCTTGCTGGGGTTTTCCACCTTCCTTTGAGAGGGACAGTGAGTTGTGGAGGCTGGGGAGAAGCCAGGGAGTTCTGAGCTGTTTTGTTTTGGCAAGATGCTCGTACCTCCACTTGTCTTTCTCCTCTCACCATCCATCCCCACCCGGGAGTGTTGATGCTGGTTTGGTGCCCAGAATACATGATCCCTCCACAGGCTGTGAAGAGACAATCTGGAACAAGACTTTGTGTCAGCTGTTGCTTGGAGGAATGAAAAACAAGAGTTGGATCTCGAATCCCGTGTTGTTCCTCACACAAATGGATTGTGACCTGGGTTGTGCTTAGCAGGGTGTAAATTAGAGCGGGGTTAATCGCTGGTGATAAACAAAACCGAGCACAGTCTTGGGAGGCTGCACCTTCCTTTCACTCCTCAGACTGCTCGCAACCCTGGCAGGCGCTCGCCCATTGTTTTGTGCTGCCTGGTGGGTTGGATTTGTGTCCCTGGCATCCAGCTCGTCCAGCTCCCGAATTCCTGTAGAGATCCAGGGTGAGGGAATGGCCCTGGGCAGCACAGAGGTGCTGACACCACTCAAACCCTCAGCATCTCCCTGCCTCCCCATGTCACTGCCCTGGACAGGGCACGATCAAATAATTTAACCTGAGACTCTCTGGATGGCAGCAGGTGATGGAGTTAGACAAGTCTGGGGAATTACTGGGCCATTTAACTCCTTCTAGTGCTTGCCTGAAGAATTGTCACTGAAATTCGAGATTTACAATGTTGGCTAGACTGGAGTTCCTTAATATTTTTCCCTCCCATCATTGCATGTGTGTCATGGAAGGATGAGCAGTGTCTGCGGCCCCAAACGTGAAGGACATGCCATTTTTCTGTATGATTTTTTTAATTACTTTTGTGTCAGGGCTCCGGTGAGGGGGCTTTACAGGATCCAAGCTCCAAACAGTGCAGTCATGATCCTGTGTCAGTCACGCTTCAAACCCATTGTCAGAGGTCTTATGTAGGGCTGAGGACCCTAATCCCAATGGTCATTTCCTAATTGTTGTGCTTTGCCCGTGTGCTTGTCAACTGTGCTCCGTTAGTTTGCTGTTTTCCGTCGCCTTTCACCTCAGACGTGGTGAAAAACAAGCCAGTAATTTTGATAACCCAAGCTCTAATTGTGAAGCATGTGATTGGGTTTCTGTAATAACCTCGATGTCAGGGCTGCTGGAAGAGTGCCAGAAGGTCTGTTCCTCTGCTGGGTCAGTCAAGAATCTCTTTGTTGTTGCTTTTTTTCCCCCCTCCCCTACATTTTCTGGTCACCGGTTCAATAAATAAGGGGGAAAGGCAGCATTAGGAGGAGGAAGATTTGTCTGAAAGACGCAAATTCCCACCCAAGTCTTGGGATTGTGTCCAGTGATTTGAGCAGCAGCAGGTTATGTAAGACAACCTTTATGCCTCACTTAGCCAAAGCCCATGTTGATCTGTAAGGTAGCAAAACCATGTCAGGAATTTTCTTGATAAGCTAAAGAGGAGGGAAACTCTTCTCCTTTTAAAGAAAAAAATAATTTAATTTTACAACAAAATTTTCAGATGCAGGTCTGAATGTGCTTTTTCTGCTGCTGCAACCAAATTTTTCCTCTTTTTTCAGCTCTAGTGGATATCTCTGAATGAAAGCTGAAGTGAAGTTCATGTATGATGGATGTTGAAACCAACGAGACCGGGGAAAAAAATTGGAAGTGGCAGAAAAATAAATAGTTTTGTAATGTATTATGCTCCTGTCTTCCACAGAAAAGTTTGAATAAATACATGATATTGTATAATCAAGAAATACTGCTGTCCTCTGCAGTCCTGATGGTACATTGCTAAATATGTAACACAGACAGAGGAAATGCTGTACAGTTTCACAATGTTATCTCTGCTGATCATCTGCTCCCTGAAGACCTCATCAAAGGGGCCATGGAACTTACTGGGGATTTCTTCTTTCAGATAATTCTAGTCCATATCTGCAGCTTCTCTGCTTTTGTGTCCCCCCTCATGCCTCCAGAAATCTGAGATGGGCACCGGGAAGAACTTCTGCCTGTGCTTTGCTTTTTTTGGAATCTGTGGAGTATCCTTGGAAATGAGACGCCGAGCACTGGATCCAGCTGTGTTTTCCTTGCTGTTGGCTGGGACAGGGCCCCCACTTTCCACACAAACACACACAAATGTGCACTTGGATGCGTCTGTCAGTAAAACTGCCCTGCTGGCTGGAGCAGTCGGTGACAGGTTCCCACTTCCTGCAGCGTTTCCAGATCCTCTCCCAAATCTGCCAAAGCCTTGCCCAGGAATGCACCCAGATGCTCTTTGTAGGGGGAGCTCACTCTTCTTCACTAGTGTACAAATCCTTTTTGAAAACAGAAGCTTGTTTGCCAGGTTCTGCAAATAAATGGCCATGATTTCTTTTTTTTTTTTTTTTTTTTTTTGGTGTGGGAAGAGATTATTATGACCACTTTAAAGAAAAGACCAATGCCTCCACTTCATAGTTTATATATGTTATAAAGACAGAAGTGAGACACCACACAGTGGGAAGAAAATTGCCTGGGGAAAATACATGGATGCGTCCTACAGATGATGAACAGCATCCCTTTATGGCAAGGAAAATATGTGAACTCTTTTTGATCATGACTCAAGTCACTTGTATTTAACTAACAAAATGCAGAGCCTCAAAAAAACCCCAAAAAACACATAGAAGAAAGAATAGCCTTACCACTTAAGTGTAGGGCTGAGAAACTCTGGTGTGTACTTCAGGCTCTGTGAATGGTGATTAATTTCTTCATGCCTCAGTTGCCCGACTGTAACGTGAGAATTTGTGTTTCTTCTATTTATTTGTCTGAGAACACCTAAGGAAGGAACTAATATGATTTCTAACCCCTGGGTGTGTTCAGTTTTTCTGGCACCACAGGGATCTGTCCTCAGCTGGGGCACTCAGGTGTCCTTAATACAAATGCTAATGCCACATTAGCATGGAGATATGAAATATATTAATCTTTAAAAAAAAAAATTTCCCGACATGTACTAGATCTCAAATGCATTCTTTATTTTGTATTCCAGTTTGTACATTATGCCATTTTTTATTTCTGTAACCATGCAAGTTTAGTGAAAAAACAAACCCTCATCTTAACACAAAATCCTTGTAAGAAAGGGTATTTGTGTTAAAAACTTACATATTGTGATGAATTAGGCTTTCATCACACAGAATGTCCCCACACAGGTTTCTGAATGTGCCACACTGATGGGAGGCAGGAGTGGTCCAGGATCACCCTGAGTGTGTGGAAATGGCAGGGTTTCTCATCAGGGTTATTTTTGCCACCCATGGGACCACATTTGCTGTTCCCAGTGGTGGGCAGAGCTCTTTGTTCCTCGTGGTTTCTGGGTGGCTTTGAGTTCCAGCTGAAACCTGCACAGGCAGTGGCACTCTGTGCCTCAGAACTGAAAACAGCAGCTGTGAGAGCTTCGAGCTGCCAGGCAAAACAATTGCCAGCAGACTACAAAGGGCTCCTTTTGCTCTGGGTGATTCCTCAAGCCTGGAATTCCTGCCTCCCCAAGTCCTGCTGACCAACGTCCTCGTGCCACAAGGGTGCCAGAGTCCCCCACATTCTTCTTGCTTTCCCTTAAATTTTCCTTTTCATTCTGCTTTTGCTGTGGAGATCAAGCCTTGAGATAGTGAATGACCAAGGCCACACATTTCTGGGAACTTGGAGCCAGATTACCCACGTCCTTGAAGCATTCCTGAACTTTTATTAAAGGCTTTCCCTTCTGATCCAGCCTGTCCTCTCTCACACTGTCAGGCTTGAGTGCAGAGGAGGATTCACATGACTCAGTTTCATGTTATCCTGCGTGGTTACCCAAGCATCAACCCCCAAATGAATAAAGAGGAACAAAAAAACCCCAAATTTGTGCAGCCCATGGAGGAGCCCAGGAGGAACAGGGGGTGCCTGAGAAGGGCTGTGACCCTGTGGAGAGAGGAGATCTTCCTGGAGCAAGGTCCTGGCAGGGATCTGTGACCCTGTGGAGAGAGGAGCCCATGGGGGATCAAGGTCCTGGCAGGGATCTGTGACCCTGTAAAGAGAGGAGCTCACTCTGGAGCAAGGTCCTGGCAGTTCATGAAGAATTGTCTCTCATGGGAAGGATCCCTTGGTGCAGCAGGGGAACAACTCCTCTACTTGAGCAGGAGAAATAAAAACAAGTGGTGAACTGACCCAGCCTCCATTCCCAGTATTTTTGTGCCTCCTGGGGGAGGAGGTTGAATTGGATAGGAGGAAGGGGTGGGGGAAAGCTGTTTTTCAGAGTTTATTTTACTTCTCATTACCCTGCTCAGATTTTTCTAGCAGCAAACTCCATTAACATCTCTAATTCAGTCTGTTTTCCCCATAACAGTATTTGGTGAGTGATCTGTCCCAGCCCTTATCTCAACTAATGGACTTTTCATTGAGTTTTCTCTCCTCTGTCCAGCCACAGGGGAGTGAGAGTGGCCACCAAAAACTGGCCATGCAAACCCAAAATTTGGGTAATGAACTCAATTCTCAGACGTGTTGTGGCACCTTCAAGCAATGCTTGTGGGTCCCAAAGGGCTGGAGGCAGCACAACTTGTGGTCACCCAACCAAGTCAGTGAAACATCCTTCAAGCCTGATCTGGCAGTTCCTGGAGCTCTTTTCCTCCCACCAAGCAGATTAGGATCATGTGAAAGTTTTATGGTCAATGGCACTTCACAGTGAGTTCAGGCATGGCAATTGTTGCCCAAATTGTAATCAGGGAGCCCCATGAAAAATTCAGTGGTGAGAAGTGGTGGTGGATGTTTGCTTTCTGCCTTGTCTTGTCCCAAACAACCCCACAACATCTGGTGGGACTGTTGATGGCCCTGCCCCAAAGGCGAGTCTAACCCAGGACTACATTAACCCTGGCAAGATAAGCCTGGTGTCTGCCACCTCTGCAGAGTTGTAATCATTTATGCATGAGCATTTTAGCTCAGGACTACATTAATTTAAGTGTTTTAAATGGTCTCCAGGTGTTGCAAAATCACTCTTTAAAAGAAACCCTAAAAACATCTACAGGTTTTAAGAAGGCCATGAAAAAGCAGAAGAGAGAGAATCAGACACTGGGCCTCTTATCAGCTGCAAGATGTTTAGACATTTCTTGCATCTGAATGGCAAAGGAACATCATTCCCAAAATATCTGGAACCTGCAGAAATGCCCGGGGTGGGGTGGCAGGTCCCTCTGTCTCACTGCCTTATCCATTTGCTGCTTCCATCTCTCTCAGAGATCATGCTGAATCATGATAATCAGCACTTTTTTGTTTGCATAGTAAATAAAATAAAAACAACCCAATAATGGAAAACCTTGAGCTAAGGGTGTTGTTTTTGGGACTGTGCTCATTTTCCACCAAACGCACAAGTCGTGCATTAGAAACTATTCCCTCTGGCAACTCATAAAACAGAAACTTCTCCATTCTTTCCACCCCAGGAAACATTCTGTCAGCAATTCACTTGCAGTGCTCATCTATGAATATGGAGATGGGAGTGGTTTTTTTGTGTCTCATTCCTAATATATTAACACAAGGTGCTCTGGGTATCTGCAATACACTACAAACTGTGTGAATAATTACAGCTTTAACAGCAGTAAGCCCAATCAGGAAAACACAGAAGGCTGGAATGGAATTTTCAAACCACAACAGGGCCTGTGTGGTTATGAATTTACTCTTCTTCTGCTCTACCCCTGTCAGAAAACCTGTTAGCTTTAAGGCCATGGCCTTGCATATTTCAGTATTTCTGCATCTTCTCCAAGCAGGTGGTGCTCCAGGCTCCGGTAAGGATGCAGAGATCTCCAGGAACACATCAGCTGGGCTGCTGGAAATGCATCAGGACACATCAGCCAGGAGTGGAAACAAGTTCTGCACCTGCAGCAGCTGCAGGAACCCCAAATTTCCCCGCTGAAATGCGTGACCACTGCGTGCGAGGATTCATGGCACGGTTCCACCTGTCAGTGAAGCCAGCTAAAATTAATGTTTCACTGCAGCTTCCATGTGGGAACAGTGTGAGCACCGCTGGTGTTCCACCTGTTGGTGACTTCTTCAGTTGCAGTAACCTGACTGTGACTTTTTTGTCAATATCCAAGTGTCAGGCAGGAGAAGAAGAGTTCTGAGACAGCAGAATTCAAGGTGGAATAGCAAAATTCAAGATGAATCAGCAGAATTCAAGGTGAATCAGCAGAATTCAAAGTGACACAGCAGAATTCAAGGTGAATCAGCAGAATTTGGAGCATGTGCAGCTTGGACAAGGGTTTGTGCTCTCCAGGGTTATTTCAAGAAGACATTTCAGAAGGAATGATGTATTGGCCTTGTGGACTTCCACAGAGTGGAAGAACATTGCTGGGAGAGGACTTCAAATTCATAAATTGGGTTTCAAAAATCACACCATAACATTAAAAATTAACTTATCTTTTTTCTTATTAATAATGGAAGAACATTATTTTCATTTGATTTCTTATTTCTCAAGTCTGTCAGAGTACCTTCTGGCATTATCTATTTGTTTATTTGCTTATTTGTCATGACCAAACTCTAGAAAGATTTTTTTAAATTAAAAATGAAAACTGTTGAATTCCTTCTTGAGCTAGGGCTTCAAGAAAACATCAAATTCCATGAGATTCATGATAAGAAGGATGGCTTTGGCAAAATATTTAAACTGGAGGTGGGGTTTGATTTTGTTTTGTTTGTTTGTTTGGGGCTTCTTTTGTTTTGGTTTTTGTAGGATATTTTGTTTGTTTGGGGTTTTCTGTGGATTTGTGTTAGTTTTCTGAGTGGTTTGTTTGTTTGTTGTTTGGGGTTTCATTTTGGTTTTGGTTTGGTTTTTTTTTAGTTGTGTAGGTTTTGTTTTGCTTTGGTTTTTTTTGTTTTTTTTTTTTTTTCATTTGATTTGGTTTGGTTTGTCTTTTTGTGTTGAGCCAAATAATTTTGCTTTATTTCCAGGTCTTATTGACTTCCATGGAAATTATATTGGCTGAGTGTTTGGTACCTGGGCTGTTGTCCTTCTGGTGGAAGGATGTGTTACTTTCAGTATCCTTCAGTTGGATCAGGCTGCTCAGAGGAGGAGGGGAAGAAATCAATGAGCAGAAATGATTAGGAAAAAAGCATGTAATCCCAGGAAAAGGTGGCTTTATCCACCTGCATTCTTAACCATCATCCATCACTTCTGGTTACTGCTCAGTTCCTCCTGTTGGAATCCAAAATGCAAGGAACTCAAAACTTTAGGCTTGTAAGCCAAAGCTTGGAATTAAGCAAAAAATTGATCTGAGACCTTGGAAAAAGCTCCCAAACTTAAGTGCTGGAAGTGAGAATGTGAATTTATAGCTTAAAGCAGAGACATGTTAAACTAAGTAAAGGGAAGTTTAGAGTTTGAGGGTTTAAGATATAAAAACAAAATAACTACAAAGGTAAACAAAGAGTTTAGAATGCAGTACTGTAGGTTTGTGTGTCATTACATGATTGGCTAAGGAATCTTACACTGTAACATAAGCCCATAAGATGAAATATTTAAGGATTAGATCAAAAACATAAATATCCTTGTTGGCAGTGTTTTATTAATCAATAACTCCTTAATCAAGAACTTGTAACTTGTCTTGTGATCTTCTAAACCATACTATAACCATGTAAACTGAACTCACCCTTCCTACCTATATAAAAAATAAGAAAATAAACCACACCATCAAAACCAACTCCAACATCCCATCTCCGACTTGTTCAAAACTCCTTCATTCAAAAATCCCCATAACCTCAAATTACAGTTTTGATTTGACCTTTTTCTGCATCTGCTGGGTACAGAACATGCAGATAAACCTTTGAGTGCCTCCACATGTTTCGAGTGTGACAAAATACATGTTTGCACCAGACACTTGTGGAGAGAGCCCCTTCAACTAAAGCCACATAAAACACTGCCTCCTCCACCATTTCTGCGCAGGGTGTGCAGGTCTGCTCAGCTGGGTGCCAACAAGGCCCTGGGGAAGCTGTGGGAGTGGAATTGGAAGTGTTGGGCTGGTTTTGCCTTTCCCTCCTTGCTCAAGGCTCAGCTCTGGCTCCCTGACACTGAACCTCGTGTCCTGCAGCTGCACCCATTCCTGCTGCTCACAGCACGTGGAGGAGCCACAGGAGAGCTGGGGCTTGGAGATCCCAAGCATTTTCCACACTGAATTCAGTCCTCTAGGACTGGTGCCACTCCAGAGAATTCATTTGCGTTCATACGATAATCATCAATAACTAGCAGGTTTGCAGTCCAGTTCATCCCATTTATCCAAGGTAAAATGGCAAAGGATCTCACTTGTGAGTGATTGATTGATTGATTGATTGATCGATTGATTGATTAATTCCTGTGCAGGAATTTCCTTCCACGTTCCTTTTCTTGGTAAGAAATCATGTTTTAATGGTCTCGCTTGGAAGGGCTCCCAAAAAGTGGAAAGTGACCAGTTCCAAGTTATTTGCTGAGGATAAAATGGAAAGAGTGAATGAATGCTGTGCTGTTCTAACACCATGGTCAGGTTTGCCTATGATGATTTTGCCTCTTAATTTTCAAGCAAATGAAATAGAGAGCCAATTAGAACATGGTCCTGGCTGTAGACATGGTGGAAATCCAAGCAAGTCTTTGCATATTTCCTGGTTATGTTTTCTATCTCTTCTGCATTTTTACTTCTCAGATGCCTCTACTGTCTATCATGGTGCAGATTTTGTCTGCAGCTCGTGTGAATAACTGCTCTAATAATACCTTGTGCAAGCATTTGCCATGACAAAAGTACCCTAAAGTTATTTTTAAACTTCACCGTATGAAAAGACATCTAACTGCAAGCACTTGTGCTGCTGCAGTTCATATTCAGAAATATGGCACAGTTAATTGCTGGTATTAAATTGCACCTTGCAATTTGGCTGGAACTGCACTTAATACGTTCTTTGAAATGGATATGCATGTGTGTGTGCACACCATGTGTTTTTCTTGAGCATGAATGGCCAGGACCACTGTCGTGGTGCATTAAACAGCAAAAATAAAGAGCCAAAACAACCCAGACAGATGTAGGTTTGGCCAGAACCTGTGACTCAGAGCAACCCTGGGCTGCAGAACAATTGTGAGGTGTGTAAGAGATGCTGAGCAGGGGTGGAAGCTGGAGGTGAGCCACAGCAGGAGGAGCCAGGCAGGTGTGGGATCAGGGACAGAGGAGATCCTTGCCTGTCCTCTTTGCTGTGAGGGCTTTGTAGTGGTTTAAATGCAAATCTGAACATTCTGCAAGCTGTAATAGAAAACCAAAGAGTCACAGAGCTAATATGATTGCTCAACTACCTTAGCAACCACATGAATTTTATTGAAACACCCTCCTGCTTCGTCCACCACAGCCTGTCTCAGGGTTTTTTTGGGGGGGAAGTATTTGCTCCAAGTTTTCCTTAAACTGTAAGGAGATAGTTCTGCATTCCTGCTCAGTCTGGGGCCTCTTGGCTGAGCCTGCAGATGATGTGATATGGTGGCTCGCATGACACTGATATATATCCAGTATGAGTGGAGGGGGGACACCACTACCCCCTTGCATGGGCCACAAAGCAGCCAGTGACTTCACGTGGTTGTTGCCATGATTTATCACTTATTATTACTTTCTTGTGGCCATTACATGTCTGCTTTGCCAGGTTCTGCATGAACTTCATCATTCCAACAAAGTCCTTATTCATCTTCATCCTCACGTAGTAATTAGTCTTTTTAAAAGAGCATTCTTAGTGTTTACTTGTTTTACTGTCATTTTTTATTTACTTGTTAATTTTTTATACTAATGCCATTTCTGGGTTTTTTGGGTCACCTCAGCTTCTTATTACCCTACACAAGAAAGTCTTGCCTGCACTGTGTTTTGCCAGGGCCTTTCTACCATTGTGCATTAGGATATTCCCCATGAAGCTGACTCCCCGAGCAGCAGAGATTGATTTCTCCTCTGAGTAGCCATATTCTCCACAGAAGTATCCTTTCCAGTTATGTTTTGAAAGTCATCAGACATGCTGTTATAAATGATCACTGAAGATTACTGGAGAAGCTGCAAAATAATAGTGAACCAAGTAGCATCTGTAATTTCCACCACTGGTTTGCAATCATTACTCAAAATGAATCCCGTCTCAGTTGTAGGGCTAAACTTTTATTTTTTTCCCCTTTCCTCTTCACTGCTGCATAAGACAGTTGAAATAGATACTGTCTCATGAATTTTTATGCAAAAAGCTGAGCTGCAATCCTCTGTACCAACAGCTAGCATTCTTTGTGAAGATCAAGACGAGCTTAGAAAATGCTGGAGAGAAGTCGGAATTTCCAGTTACTGTGAGGCTCTGTTACAGCTCAAGTGGCTCTGAGATGTGTATCTTCGATGCTCTTTCTTCTGAATTTGCCCCAGTATAAATCCAACACCTCCTGCACAGCGTATTTATCTCCATTCCTGTTTGTTAGCAGAGGTTTTAGTGTTTTATGGGCATGGTCACCTCCATAGCTCCTGTTTTCCTGTGAGCCACCGGTGTCATAAACACCCTCAGTGCAAAAGGACAGACATGAATCAATTTTAATGCAAAATGAGCTGTGATACCTGTGTTTCTCTGTATCTTCTGGACAAGTTTTTGTCCCCACAACAATGCCTGAGGCCTTGCTCTGGTAACATGCACAGGCAGGTGCACAACTGTGCAAGCCCAGTGGCTATTTGGGTATGCAAGCTTAAATCCTTAACACAAGGACATGATAAACATCTCATCTGGCTTGGAGGTGTCCCAGTGTTTCTGGTAAAACTTCCTCTTTTGTTTTTGTGTGGTTTTTTTGCCCACCTTGTGATCTGGGGTTGCTGCAGAGTTTTTGAGAGAAAACCCAACCTCACCTGGCTGTCGAGAAGGGTGGCAAAGCTCCAAAGTCCTTTCCTGTGCTGCCACATTGAAAATTTGCTGCTGCCAGTCAAAGGCAAAACCAGGGAAGAGTGTCAGTGTAGGAGGCTGTCTTTTGATTTTGTATTTCACCCACAGGAAAGGCTTTCTTTGCACTTCCTTCGTCTTTCCTTAACTGGAATTTCTGTGGTGCCTGTTCTCCTCCAAGGCTTTGTGCATTCCATGTAAACCTTAAAGCCCATTGGGGACAGAATGAGACTGCACCAAACTGCACTCATGGCATCTGAAGCTATCTAAAACTCATGTTGTGCCAATAACTTTATTTTAAAACATTAGAGGAACTCATTACTACCTGAATTAGCAACCTCACCTCTTGAAGTGGGACAGAAGCTCCACCTTCCTTTGAAACAGACAGAGCAGCCAGTGTTGGAGCCAAAAGGGAGAGATGGATTTGCTGAAATTGGATTTTAGCCCTGACTTTGGTGAAGAAGGAAAAGAAAAAAGATAGGAATGGAAGCAATCTTCAGAGCTTATCAGATACTGCATGTACAAAACCATTTTGTTCTAATACTCTTCTCTCCACAGCAACATTTACATCTTCTTCACCTGTTATTTATTTGTTGATGAGAGGGTCTCACAGTGATTAGCAGAGAAAAACTCAGAACTGTTGAGCTCCATCTCCTTTCTTTCAAGAGCTAAATGCTCTTCCTTCAGTGTGCTATGTGTTCTTATGGCTGGGTTTATTTTCACATACATGAAAATGTATGTACTTTGGAGTGGTTTTTAAGCCCTCCAACTCTTTGACTCCTGTGAGTTAGGTGCTCTAATACACTTGAAAGTATGTCTGGGTGTTAAGTTTTTACCCTTAGACTTCTACATTCTTTTCAGAGCTCTGATTTCCAATGTTGGTTATTTAATTTCCTTATTTAGCCCAGAGCTTTGATATAAAAACCCTTACCTCTTTCACAAAGATTCAGAAAGTATTGTATTAAAAATAAAAATTTAAAAAATTCCTTTTTTATTATCAGGTTGAATTTTAGTCACTATTAACCCTTTCACATGGATCAAATTTAATGGTACCTCCCTCACAGCTTGGCCTCAGCAGTATCAGAAGACTCTGTTCCTATCAGCCACTCCTGCTCAATAGTTTCTGCCAGTGTGCAAGTTTTGTCAAGCTAAAAAGATTGCAACATTTCCTACAAAAAACTGAAACAAGAATTTCTGTCTGCTTCTGACAAATCACACATGGTACCAAAGCAAAATTATTTGTACCATCTCTTCTCAAAAATTATTTTCTTCTATTCCTTTTTTTTATTTTTTTATGTTCCATGAAACTTTTTTTTTTTGTGAATTCTGAACCACAGATTCTTTAAATGGGTTTGCAATGAGATGGCTCTTTTATATGAATTTGAGAACATCACTGTCAATTCAGATCAATAATTCCTGAACCAACTGAGTTTTTTAATACAACTTACTGAAGAAGAAGAGAGTACTATGGATTTGATTGCTTCCTCCAGCTTTTGAAATGTAAAGAACAAACATGGTATTTGAATAAATTTATTTTTTTTCTCTCTCTTTCTCTCCAGGTTAGCCTTGTGCAGTGTGTATTTAGTCATTCTGGCTGATTCATAGCCAGCAGTTTGTGTCTTGAAGAGCAAGCACAGGGTGTTCCTTGCGAGACACAATGATCAGTTCTGCAAACACTGCTAAAATGATATCTCTCCGTATTATGGCAGCTCCTGCCAAGCACCTCCGTAAGTCAGGGGTTGTATCAGCATTTCCATTATAAATATAACATTTACATTACTACCACCTCCCTTGATTTATCTCATGCTCCTGTGCTATAAAACAGAATCACATTTGCTTTGTTCACTGCAGCTGTACGGGGCTGTAGATGGGGCTGGGGGCTTGGGGGATTTTCCTTCAAGTGCTCCCAAATCTCTGTCCCACGCTATAAAGCCTAGCGTTGCCTTTTCAGCAAATATTGCTGCTTTTTTATTCCTTGCTTCAAGACATTATTCTGTTTATATGCCGTGTACCTGGGCTAAGGTGCATTTACAATTTACTGGTGCACGTACTGCGGGTGCTTTAAATCCTTCTGTTCATCGTCTGCGCGGTCAGCCAGGGGGAACAGATGTCTTTGTGCACCAAACACCTCCTTCTGAATTCTCCATGTCCCTGGTTTTGCCACTGAGTCCCAAAACAGGGGATGTGGACAAGTGACAGAAAAGGGAACTGAGTCTAGGAATGCAACTTTATTAAATCCATGCGTGATAAGCACCCGCTGTATTCATGGTCCATTTATATATATCATTACAGATGGTTAATAAATCATTAATACATGATGTTACAGACCCAAATAACAAGCTATCATAAATGGTATCGTTATTCTACGAGCAAGTGGAGTTGGGAATTGCATTTGGAAGCACACAGTTGGGCTCACTAGCCTTCTGTGACAACTGACTTTCCAGTTCTTTCCTATTTAAAGCCATTAAAATGTCTTATTGATCACTGCTAAGCTATTTAGAAATGGGTGCTCTAATATTTGATGCATCCCTTTGTGGGATTTACTGAAATTTTTCTCTGGTCTCTTTTTTTTTTTACTTTTTGTTCCATGTGATTTTGTACCTCCAACATTTCTTCTGGAGAACAGCATCTGTGAATTGTTTGTTTGCAAGTAGTGAAAATGTTGTTGTTTATTCTTTTCTCTTTTTTTGGTTACAAATGGTTTGGGAAAAAAACCTCTCTACTTTTGACCATAATTTTTTTAAAAAATGCATTTGCTTGGAAAACCTGTACTTGATGTCCTCACCCCAGGCAATGTGCAGGGCAGGGAGGGCAGGGGCAGAGTGGGCAGGTGGAATCAGCTCAACCCTCCTTCCTCAATGCAGAACAGGGCATGGAGGTAACCCCAGTTTGCAGGAATGTGGGTGCCACCTGCACCCTGGATTAAAAGAATAGCTCTGCTGACTTCAAGCTATGAATCCAGTACCTTATAACTAATTAGTTAGACTAAGAGAAAGAAGAAGTGAAGAAAAAAAAAAACAACCCAACATTGAAGTCTATTATTACAAAAATTACCCAGGAAGGTCCCATCATTTTTTCACCTGTTAAGGCACCAGCAACTTTCTTCCCACCTCACGAATTATATTTACAGTTTCCTTGTGGTTTTTGCCCTGAAGTCAATTTTCACTCCAGCAACTTTTCTTCTGTACTGCGCCTTGGCTCCTTAGGTCATTAACCTCAAGCAAGGAACTTTATCAAATACTTTGAAACACGAAGTCCACTCTATTTCCCTTGTCTGTCCTGGTGGCAATACAGCACTTTCAAAGAATTCCAGCAATTTTCTGAGGCGTGACCTGCCTCTCCTGAAACATGCTGGTATCTTTGCAATCTTTCAGCAAGCTGTGCCGTACCAAATGTTCTTCCATTTGATCTTCTTAAATATTTACTCAACTGTTTCCAGTGACTCTCATTCACTTAACTGGTCTCCAGTAACTTGACAAACTCGGCCAGCTTGATGGATTGCTTGTTTGTTTTCCATATAAAAAACTCAAAGTAAACAGGAAAATATATTTTATTCTCGCAGCTTATAGTCTCTCCTGATGTAAAAAATTGCTAATCATTAAGTGGCTTTGGGGAAATATGTTTGGTTGTGGGGCAGAAAGAACTGGATCTCTTCAAGTACTATCTGAGAGCTAACTTGTTAAATAGCCACTGCCCATGTTTACTGTTATGTGCAATGAAAATACCATTTTACTCACAAATGCTGCAGAGTTGGTGTTACCTGTGGAAATGTGGTGATCAATAGGAAATGATAACGTGATTGCTTCCTTAGCAGTGAAATGCTTCAAGGAACGGAAGCTCAGGACGAAGTGGGATGGCTTCTGTCAAATTTAAAATAGGAAGAGGCTCTATAATGTTAATCCACTGGATTAACTGCTGATCTGAATGGACATGCTGGGCAAGGGGGAGGCAGGGAATACTATTGGACTTTATTTCAGGTGACCAAAGCACCAAATAAATCAGCGTCTGTGCTGCAATGGTCAGGAATATTCCTCCAAAATGAACAAACGAGGTTTCTGAATGTACTTCTGGGGCAGATCCTTGTCTGTTTCCTGGAGGTATCAGTCACATCCTTGCCTCCAGTGCAGACCTCCTTCCCTCTCTCCTGCAGGGCCTGGTCCCTGCCTCATCAGCACAGAACATTTTAAGCTGCAAGCGAAGGAAATTTTTAGAGAGCTCTGTTCCTCCCCATGTTCCCATCCCTTCAAAGCTTGCAGGCAGTGAAGGCTCTCCTTTCACTTGAGCACAGGGAAGTCTGAGTGTTTAGATCAGAAAGCCCAAGCTTGCTCTCTGCTGTCACCGAGGAGCTTTGAATGGCTGCATTGTGAGGCACTGACCATAATGTCCTAGCTGGCCATTGATCTTTTCAGACACATTCTTCTAACTGGGGCATCCTCGTGGCACGATGAGCAGAATAATAATTGAGGAAGAAAGCATACTAAATCATCCAAAGGCAGCTCCTCTGGTCTCCACGATGGTTGGAGCAGGGCAGAGGTTTTTTGAGAGGAGCAGGTGAGTGAGGGGTGCAGCAGCAAAACCTTGTGGAGGAGAGGAAACCTGAGCACCTGAGAATCCCTGCATGGAGGGGGGACAGCACATGTTTGGCATTCCTGTTGGTGTTTTCTTGGACAGCAGGGAGAGGTTGGTGAGGAAGTGGATTTTTCTCCTGGTGCTCAGCTTCTCAGCCTTTTCTTTTCCCTTTCTCTTCCCTGCTCCCCCATGGCCCTCACTGCCTTGCAAACTGAGCAGGATTTTCCTTCCAAAGACAAAAAGATTGAGGTCCATCTCCTTTCATCCACCCCAGGGGCAAATCTTCTCTTCCTACTGTGCTGCAGAGGGCATAATTTCACACCTCAAAGCATGACTTTTGCTGTTTGGTGATAACTAAATATGTTTCTCTGAAGCTTACTCTAATTTACTCCTGAATAAGGACCAGTCATTCCTGTTTGTTTGGCTACACTGGTTAAAAGTCACCTCAATAAAACAGATGGCTCAATCAAGCATGTATAGATCAAGCAGAATGTAAAATTTTGTTGATCAAAATGGATTTTTTATTGAAACTTTTTTTTTTGTCAGAGACTAACATTTCAATCAGGCTAATTTTCTTCTCTAAAATGTCAACACTCCTCTATTTAATTTTTCAGAAGCTGGGAAAGATTTCTTTTTTTTTTTTTTTTTTTTAGCCACTGGAAATTTAAAGTTTTCATCGATTTTTTAAAAGAAAAACTGAAAGGGATATGTTGATGTGAATGGAAAGAAATTCACTTCTTGAAATACTTCCACAGAACCAAACTTCTCTTAATTAGCTTTTAACATTCTGCAGCTATAAAGAGAATTTGAGATGTCTCATTTTGCAAACAGTACAGAAATTCTCCTTACACAAACTGGTTTTGCTTAGATTGCCTGTTTCCATATTGATTTTTTTATTTCTTGAAGAATCTAACACTGTCAATTCACTTCAGATAATATGTGTACAGATACAGCAGGATTGCTGATCAGTTTTCTGGTGCAAGGCTTTGCTAATGACTATGGAAGAGATCTCTGCAAGGCAAACACTGCTCCTGGGAGCCTGAGGAAATGGGAGAAATGGAAGTAAATATTGTTGTGTAGACATTATAAGTGCACACTCTAGGTCTGCATTGGAGGTTATTGCTATTTTATCCATGGTTGGAATGCTTTTTTGGTCCCATTCTTGTATTTTCTGTAACAGATGCTCCATCCATTGACATAGCTTTCAATGCACTCAGTACATACTTTTAACAGCCCACTCTGCATTTTAATGATCAAAACTCATCTTGTGGTGTGTCCATCAGCCTTCCAGTCAAAGGCTTCGAGTGATGGAGGATGAGAGAATGCCCAGTGGTACTGGAAAATATTGGCTTTATTCACTGGATGCTAAATCTGAAATCTGTCCCTTCTTTTTGGTGAAGATGTGGCACACATTTGGTTTCACCTGCATGCTGAAAATCCCCAAACCTCTTCTCACTGATGCTACTGCCACCACCAATGCCAACCAACAAGGTTGCAGGTGTGTCTTTAAACATTCTGTGTGGGGTTTTTTCCAGTCCTCCACTGATTAGAACTTCCCCATATTCTTCCTCTGCTGGGTTACGATTACGACTCCTGTAAAGCCACAGCTGTGCTCGCTGGTTTTGCAGCAAGAGTAAAGGCAGGATTCAGGGGTGAAATTGCTGCTCTGTATTTCACTCTGTCAAAAGTTATGGATGTATATCAACACTGGGAATGGCACAGTAAGAGAGCTGCTTGCACCTGAAATGCATTGCTGTTTATTGTCTCCTTTCCCATTTTCTATCTCCTGCATAGAATTTCTTAGGAAGCTCCTCTTCATAATTCCTTCAAGATTTAATTTTGTTTGAGGTACACAGATATTAAGATGCTTTCCACTCCTGTAGACTCGTTTTCGCTCATGATCCACAAAACTTGCATTTGCTCTTCTCTAATAATTCAGCAATTCTTTTGTTCATCCCAATACTTTTTACCAGCGTCTGATGCTTCCCCGTGTCTCTCCCGACATAAATTGTCATTTTCACCTCCTGACACTGGGAAAACTTTCCTGGCACAGGTAGAAATAGTTAGGAGAGAGGATGCAAAGTGAGAGGAAGGTTTCAGTTTTCCAGCCCTCTCCTTGCCCAGTGTGTGCAGACCTGATGCTCTTTGTTCTCCACAGTGTGTTAGGGTGTCCATTATCAACAATGGAAGCTTGTTAACACAGTAGCACGGAGACTGTCCATTATTCCTCCTGCTCCTTTTTAAAGAGGCCATTAAAATAGAGCCAAGCTCCTTTCCCTACAGGTTGAATTTTGAACAAATTTAATTTCTATTTGTTAGGGAAACTTGTGCTGCTGCTGGGAAAAAAAAAAAAAAAAAAAAAAAAAGGAAGAAGCCAGATTGACAGTTCTGGAATATAAAGTCCTTTATTCATCCACAGCGCAGGTAGAGGAAGTGGCTGTTTCACTTGTCTTGCCAATTTTTGCTCATCTCTGACCTAGAGGTATCACCTCAAGCTTGGAGTTCATTCTCCACATCTTTCTAATCATTGGGCTCTCTGCTGAGGTAGGTGCCAATTAGCACGGTTATTTTAGTGATGTGGACAGCTGACCATTGCAAGAGGACGGAAACCATGAATTTTACTTTGTGCAACGACAGTTCATCGTCGTGGCTATGTTGGACAAACTCGTGCTGCGGTCCTGAAAGAGTTTGTCTGGGCTTGAGTCACATTGCCAAGAAATTCCAGGCATCTCAGCCCCACCAGCTGCGCTGGTTTTCACATGGGAAAGGTCTGTGTTTAGTGTGCTGACAGTGAACCAGCTACCACAACCTTGAGCTTTGCTTCTGTCCTCCTTTTGTCTGAAGGTCTAAGTCACCCTAGTCAAGCCAGAGAGTGAAATATCACTGTCTGCCTGGAAAGAAAGGAAAAATGACCAAAAATACCCAGGAGTGACAAAAACACATTGAAAAACCTAATTTCAAGTTCATGAGAGAGCTCATTTTTAAAAGATCTTCCCAGCGTTTCATGGTGGGGGAAGGTGATGGTGGGGTTTTTTTGCCTTCAGGCTGAGAGTTACTGACTGCAAAACCAGGTGCTGTCAGTCCCCAGAAACCCAGCTGAGAAGGAAGAATATCAGGGTCTTGAGCAGGAATGAATGAACTTGAGGTGATCCCTGGCTTAGACATATTCACTTTTTTTAAGTCTGGTCTGGAGTTAATGCATACAGAAGAATCTGCTGTGATTACAGATGTGCCCTGCATTGCTTGTTTGCACAGCAAGAGGCCAAGCAGTCCAAGGAGGCTTTGAAATGTGCTTCTAAGAAAGCAAAGAAGGGGGTGGAGGATGCTGGCACTCTTGGGCAGTGTTGCTGACATGCACACAGAGTTGCTCAGTCAAAGGAATTTGCAACCAAATGCTCCTCATTGAGCCTGGTGGGCAGTGGAAGCCCCACCTTGTTTGAAAACTTTAAAACATCCCAGGCTATAAATCTCATTCATTTGCATTTCTTTTCAGAGGATGAGGTGGAGCGTGGAGGATAGCAGTATTGATGAGGATTAAACTAGCAAACGGGATGAGCTTGTGGAATACCTAGTGCTAAGCCAAAGTGCTCTGCTTCTGATACATGTACCAAGTGAGAGGAGGAGGCTGCATGTGGCATGGTTCAGTTCATGCTGGATTGTTCAATTGTTTTCATAAAGATGGAGAGAAAATGAATCACCATCCAAAATATGAAGTATTTTCCTTTTTTTTTAAATGAAATTTACATAGGTAGCATTTTACAAGTTTCTGTTTTTTAAGAATTTTTTCTGGTTGCAAAAGTGTTTTGGTTTTGTTGGTGTTTTTTGGCCTCTTTTTTTTTTTTTTTTTTTTTTTTTGTTGTTACAGTTTAAAAACCCCACCTCTTAAACTTGGAAATTTCCCAAACTCTTGTCTGTTTTTATCAGCACATCCATGACATGACAATGGTGATGCAAAGTGGACTCATGGAACTGGGTGGGATCCACCATGTGGAGCATGGTGTGGGAACCTGACAAGTGGAAGAGACATTGTTTTCTATAAGCTGATTTATTTAGTTTTGGGTTGTTTTTTTTTTTAACTTCTTTTCAAAAACAACACCAAAAATACCAGACTAACCTTAAAGGAGAGGATTAAAAAGGAGTTGTTTGCCTGAATGAAAACAAGCAGGAAAATGTCCTTGAGAACAAAGTGCATTGTTCCCCTGCCTGGAGAAGGCAATAGATACTCGTCTGAAGAACTGGGGAGAGAAATAGATGTGGAGGAGCACACATCTTCATAACTCCATCCTCTCTCCTTCCCTAGTATTCCTCCAAAACTGAACAAAGTTGCCTCCCACTTGTAAGAACAATGTACATGATGATAGAACACAAATCAGGTGAGGTCTCTCTGAGCCAGGGGAGAGATTCCCCACCAAGCTGCCAACATATACTCCAGGCTTGGAATGAACCTCCAGAGCACAGCTGCAGCCATCATGGAAATCTGGTAGGTCTCCAAGATATATAAATATAGATACAGATACACAGATATGTAGATTATGGATATACATAGAAAGAGAGTGAGAGGGAGGGAAAGAGAGATGCTGCATAGCAAGACGCTGACAGTCACATTTATCCCTGCTGCAAGGTATCAGGGAGGGAAGATTCTCAGAATGTTAAAAACAAGCCATGTAGAGATCTCCCTGTCTTCCATTCTTCACTCAAACTTGATGTGCAACCTTTCCAGTATCAGCCTTAAGGCTTTGCTTTTGTGTCAGCAGATTTCATCCAAAGCAAGGAGTTCTGAAACAACATGTTCACGAACTGAATCCTCTTTTCTACTCACCCTCTGGTTTGTTTTATTTTTTTTCCTGATAAAATATCTTGCTGTAGAAAGACTTTTATTTTTGGCAGCCACTGAAATCACTTTGTTATGAAGCATCCAGATTTTATCAGACAATTAGCAAGCCAGCTCAGTGTTTGTGTGTGTGCATGTGCACGTCTGGTTGCATGTGTCCGTGTGGTAATTGATATTCATGATGTATGGCTGGCTGGCTGGAATATCTCACTACCCACACAAAATGATTGCTGGTGAGAAGGCCTTTTCCAGCTCAGTATTAGCATGCTTCATCTGAAATTTGCTTTGCTGACAGGCCTCTTGCTCCTGGTTGTGCGCTCCTGATGCAAAATGCATCATCGTGCCTAATTTCAAGCATAGCAGTTCTGTAATAATCTCCTGAGGAGATATTAAGTTATATCTATTTGTGCTGTCTTGGGTGATCATGCAAGTTGCTGGCGTGACAGCAGCAACAGGACCTGGATGCAGAACAAACAAAGGAAGGGCCTGCCAAAGCCACAGACATGTGCTCCAGTTGTGGAGGTAATATATGAGGTATGCAAGATGTCTTTTTAGGAATGCTGGGCTCCCAGCCTCTGCAGGTTAAATATTCCCCTCTGCCTCACGTCAGCTGAATTGATGGTTTTGCCACCCGGCAGCCCCAGGAAGATAATAACTGTCAGTCACCAGCAATCTGCCCTGCATTTACAGACACAAACAGGATGCCAGTTTGGGGAGAAGATGATATTTGTACAAATACCTGGTGAGTGACCACATATTGTTGCAATAGTTGTTGCCCCTTTATACATGTATGTATGCCCAGACACGTGGGACCAGTGAGTGCTAAACACATGCCATTCAGAGCTGGGCTTTAACAAAGGCATTGTAGCAAAGTAATTTCTATACCTGCCTTGATGAAGAATGCGACACGGATGTGGAATCCCTGCAAAGAAATGCATTATGAGACTTCTTTTTTTGCTGGTTCAGCCCTATTAATCTGTTCAGCATGAGCTCAAGTATTTTAATAACAGGCATGGAATATTATGCCTGCTCTGAAATGGCTTTTTTTTTTCCAACCACAACTTGGGCTGTGTTTGTGTTAACCTAGTTGGGGGAAAAAACCCAGGTTTTAAGCTTATCCTCCTTTTCTTTCCCTAATCACAGCTACAGGGCAAAACATACCAAGGCTCTAATAGGAGAAATAGCATTATCATATGCTAATTTACAGTAATGTTAAGAACAACACAAAGAACAAGCCTTTGACTGTATGTGCATGTTGAAATTCATATTTGTGAATAGACCTGTGGCATGGCTGTCTGGCCTTTTGGGGACAGAATTTGTGTTCCTGAGTAAACTCCATTTTGGGAATTGGGGCTGACATAAGAGTTCTTACTCATAAACTGATTCATTTTTTTTTTCCTGGTTTTGCCTGTATTTATTTCCTGCTGAATACTACTGCAGGAGAAGGTGCTCAGTCTGCAGCCAAAGACTATCTGCTCCCTATGATCAAGAGCAACCTCTCCATCTCTTACAGGAACAGACACTGACAGCCACCAAAAGAGCATCTGTCTGCTCCTCTTCCTCTGGAAGCTGCAGGCTGCACTGGAGAAGTCCAAGAGTGAGAGAAGCTGCAAATGGAGAAGGGAAAGGACATCTGAGAGTCTTCACTAAATAATCGGAAGACTGATGGATTTCAGACAAAGACAGCAGTTATATAATGCATTCCTCCTCTGTGAGTAATCATATGCAAAGATTGACATGTTTGTGAGTGTTCCCAAAACTGGTCCTGGGCTTACTGTGGCCGTTCCTGCATGAAAAAAACATCAGTCAGAGGGAAAGAGGAAAGAGAAAGAGAGAGAGGGGAAAAAAAAAAGAAAAAAGTGTGATTGTGCTCCTAGGACAACATCCTGAATTTTTCCCTGGTGGACCCTTGCCATTACCATGGCAAAATGCCTGGAAACTGCCGTTCTTTTCCACAAAAAATGTTTTGAAGGAAGAACAAAAGAAGTTTGAGCTTTTGGCAGATCGTTGAAGATCACTGTGTTCAGATCCTCAGCTGGTGTAAATCAAGATAACTGCAGTATTGCTACAGTAGTTAAAAACTGACTGACTCTCCCATCCATCATAGGTTGCTGCTATGGGGGAATATTTCTTTACAGCTTAAAGAGAGGAAGGAATTGCTTTTACTACATGGTGCATGTTTTCCTGTTAAGCAAATATTTCTTATCCTTAATTGCTTAAGCTCCCTTGTGCATGTAAGGTGGTGGTGCCTTCTGTCATGGAGGCATTTTCTGTGTGTGACACCTTGCTTTATTTCTTTGGTTTGCTAGTTGAATGACATGTTAATCTGCTGTGAAGGTGCATAATAGGATCAATGGGAATCAGGACGTATGTTTTAAATTAAAAAGAGCTCCTTTCTTTGTCTGATTCATGTTTCTGTATTATATCACAGCATGTGTGGCCAAAGAGTGGTCCCACTAGGCCAGGATAAGCTGATGCTGGTCAATAATTAAATAATAATCTGTAAAATTGAAAGGCTTTATGTTTCAGAGTGAAAGGATGTTCTTGCAGCTAATGGTGGTCAACAGGTAAGCACCCTGGGACCTCCATACATGCAAAAAACTCACGATCATTCAGATACAAGGGCTTGCAAATCCATTTTTGCAGTTGCAAAAGGCTGAAGTCTTTAAACCCTCTGCTTATGAATCAAGGTGTAGTGCATCTGACTAGTGTGCAGCAGTGGGTTGGGGTTTTTTGGGGTTTTTTTGGGGGGTTTTTTTGCACTTCTACATCAAGAGAAGTATCTTGGGGAAATTAAACTCATCTGAGCTATGTCAGGAATTTCATGTGACCACAAGAATTAGATAAGCCTAGACAATTCCATTATCTGCTCAAAACACTCATTATCTGACGTCCCAGTCTGGATTTGTGGTGTTGTTGGGGACTGACCACTGGAGCAGGAGAGGCAGGAATACAACTCCAGGTTCCTGTGTGGTGGGTGGGATCAGGAAGGAGACACACAGGAGTGGAGAGGCAGTCTCAGAGACAGACCCCACGTTCCCTTACATCCCAAATTCCCTCAGCTCTGCCCACCCTTTGCAGTGCAAGTGCCTAAGGCTTTCCACAGCATGCATCTATATTTATATTTATATTTATATTTATATTTATATTTATATTTATATTTATATTTATATTTATATTTATATTTATATTTATATTTATATTTATATTTATATTTATATTTATATTTATATTTTGCCTTATTTATCTCCAGCAAAAATTATCTTTGAAGGTGTTCTGGAAGACAGACTTTCATTTATGTTGAGGAACATTATTCCTGATCTGCAGCCCAAGTGCTGCGCCCTGTTTATACATGTATTCACTTTTTTGTCTTCTGTTGGTAAAGGGTATTATTTCAGGATCATCCAGCAGCTGATTTGATTAGCTGTGTTATCTTCCAGAGAGCCCTAATGCTGCTCTGTGCCCACACCAAGGGAATGTGAGGTTACCAGGGTAAGAATCATAGGCAGCAAATAAAATACAATTAGGACTGGGAGAATTGGACTCAGGGAAGGAATGGCAGCCCTCTGAACTTCCACTTTGCACCAGGAGCATCCCAGATGGCACCGTGCTAATAAAAGGAGATAAGGTGGGTCCCTCAGTTAATCCAGGGATGAGATGTCTCCCTGAAGAAGCCACAGCTCTGCCTTCAGCTGATGCTGTGCCCATGCAGTGGTGGTGTCTGACTGGTCCAGCGATCACCCAAAGGTCACCTCTGTGATGAGCATCCTTGTGAGGAACACTGTGTGGGCTATTCTAAACCCCTTGTGCTGGCAGAAAACACCAAAGCTGGGAGAAATCTCCCCCACCTTGTTGTTCTAATACATATGGAATTAAAAAGAAATAATTTTAAAGTATTGCTTACTCTTGATTAAATATAGGTTTCAAAATAACACTGCTCCTGCACCCTTTTTTTATTCCTATGTGTGGTCTCAGAAAAATCTTTTTTTCCTGTGTCTGGTCTCACTGCAAAAATAAGTAGAACATGGGACTATTTATGGGGAGATTTGAATTTTCTTTTTTAATACACCTATTTGCTGCTCTGTTACCTGAAGAATATCACACCTTTTCTTTCTGCCTTGATTTACTTTTGCAAAACAGCAGTTACCTCTTTCGGTGAAATGTTACAGCCCTTTTAGGTGGCTGCTCCATTAATGCCCCCAGGTGCCCTTGGACCTCCAAAGAAAGTGGAAGAAACTCAATGAATGAGACATTTCTGATCATAGAAATTTCTGTCAGGAAACTGTGAGTTCACTGAGGCAAAACATGGCTCTGGTAACCAGTACAACACTGAAATTCTGGCCTGAAATCCTTCTGAGTGTGTGGCTGGGAGAAACCTTGCACAACTTGCACCTGGCTGAACTCCTTTATGGCTGGAATCATTGAGAGATGAGCAGGAATGGATTTGCACAATGCCGTGGATTGCTACACCTCTGCTGGGGTACCAAGCCTGCTATTGCTGTTTCCCACCATTCTCCTTTTGGCTCTGAGCCTGTCCTTTAAACACCCAGAACTGCCTCTGGGTGAGGCCTCCTTCCTCACTGAATCCACCTTCTCATGAGGTTGTTCCTTCTGAGGTTCTGCCCACCAGTGTTTTGTACTCATTTTTCTTCCACGCTTTCCACAGCTTTCCCTCCTTGGTGTGGAGGCCGAGTAGGCCCAAGGAAAAAGAAGCCAGTCGGGCCCAAGGAGAAAGACTCTTCAATACAATTTGTGTCTGTCATGCTTGAAAACTTCCTTTCCCTGCTTAATCACAGGATGGGTGGGGTTGGAAGGGACCTCTGGAGATCCCCCAGGCCCACCAGGGTCACCTGGAGCAGGTGACATGGGACCACACCCAGGTGGGTTTGGGGTGCTTTCAGAAGACTCCACACCCTCATATTCCAGTGCTTTAGCAACCCCAATGGGAAGAAGCTCTTCCTTGTGTTGAGGTGGAAATTTTTGTGGTTTAGTTTATGGCCGCTGCTCCTTGTCCTGTCTCTGGGCATCACTAAAAAGAGTCAGGAACCCTTCCCTTGGCACCTGCAGGATTTTTGTGTGTGTTAATGAGATCCCCCCCCTCTGCTTTCTCCAGACAAACCAATGCTCCAGACCCCTCCTCACCTTCGTGGCCCTTAATGGCAGCACTAAGCCTTTCCAGCAGACCAGCCTGCACAGTTTGGCCGGCATGTTTGCAGCTGGTGTGTGCCACACACCTTTTTCTCCACATGGATTGAATTCTGCTGCATGTGCACGCCAATTCTGCTCTGCCTGCTGCACCCAGTGCGTGGCAACCTTGGAGCACCACACTCCTGTGGATGGCAGCCTCTGATCTCCCTGCTTCTGAGCTGTGTCTTTGGTCCTTCACTGAGGCCTCCTGTGACCTGATCCTGTCCAGATCCTTCTTGCTCTCAGTCTTTGGGGATGGATGTCACTGATACCAAAGTGGGTCTGGTGTGTGTTCACTCCTGAGGACACTGGAGAAGAAAATTAACCCAGGAACGTGGTGTGGTCAGGCTGAGTTATCTTTGCAAGGCATCTGCTCTGCTGGCAAATGGACAACCTCTGCTGTCTCCAGAGCACTGGGGATTTCTGAGGGCCAAGCTGCTCTGTGAGAGCCCTCATTAATAATAAATGCCTGTCATCTCCAGCATGGACTAACTGCACTTCTGTCTCTGCTTGCACCTTCCAGCATCATCCAGCTCCTGTTGAGGCCAGGAACAACACCTTTCTCAGGCCAGGATCCCCTCCTTTGGGGATTTTCCTGTGGCTTGAATGCGGTACTCTCATTTTAAGCAGACCCTTGATCTTCCAGGCAGAGAGCTGCAATGAGCTGTGAGAGCTGAGGAGACGAGTGGTGGAGCAGAACAAGTGTGCTAGAGGGGGTTTTTGGTGTTTCTTTCAGGTTAATGCAATCACTAAAGATAAAACCTCTCCAGCAGAAAGATAATACAGCTTCCCTTTCTTTACCTCCACATTAAGAGTGCTTCTTACACACACATAATAGATACTAGAAAAATATGGGAGATGAGACTGCACAAGCTTTCAATAATGGCTGCAGAAAACAGTTAGTTATCGTCTCAATCAAGAGGTCTTGACAATGTAATAAGGGAGTTAGCATTTCAAGAGGATGGCTGTGTTTGTCTCTGTCCTTACCAATCACTTCCTTCCTTCTTTCTGTACACAGGGCCCCCACAAGGCCTCTGAACATGGTTTATTGTTTTCTGTGTGCTTAAATAATTTGAGAAGAGGGATTACATTGTGGTAAAAGAGTTGCAGTCAGGTTTGGGGGATCTGGCATAATTTTCAGATCCATGATATTCTTCATTCCCAAGCTGTGTCTTCCTGTCAAAGACAGTGGTGGGTGGCAGAAGGGTGGCACTACTTTTCCTTCCAGAAGAGTGTAACAATTTTAAGATGGGTGCCACCTGGCTGGTTGTCTGGATGTGAGGATCCATCAGCATGTTTGCTTTGAGTGAGCACACATTTACGTGGCCACTCTTCCCCGCATTTCTGAGAGGGATTGTTCAAAGCTATCTGTGTGCGTGATGTTCTGCCATGAGCTTACACCCTTCCTGTCTGAAAGCATCTCCTCCCCACCCAGATACAATAGCAGTGGCATGACTGTTTTCCCAACCTCTGTCTCTTTTACTTATTTTCATTAGAAGCTTTTTTTTTTTTTTCAGACACTGTCTCATCTGCTGTCTTTTTTTTTCAGTCCACCTCTCAGAAATATCTTGCATGAGGAGCGGAGGATGAATAAGATAGTTGTGACTTAAAAAAAAAAAAAAAAAAAAGAAGAAGCATATCTATATTTTTTCCTGCCAGCTGATGCAGCTATTACTCTGAAAGCTGATTGTGAAGAGAAGAAAGGTCTGTGGTAAAAAGTCAACAAGCAATGGACACTGAAGAGGTGACATTCTCTTTTGGAGTGAGCTGTGTGTCGTGCATATCAGAATGGGTAAACACCCAACAGTCAGACAATGACACTGTACTTATAGAAAGGGAGTTGGGCTTTTTAACCCCTACTGGCTCAAAGGAGGTCTATGATCATGTGTGACCATGGCAGACAAGACATTTCAGCCCCCTAAAAATGTGTTGAAGGAGCTCCTTGAATGCTCCTTTCCCTTGGCACCTCTGTAAGAGGGTGGTATCTTTTCCCTCTGACACTGAATCAACTCATCTTTGCTGTGACAGAATATGAGCAATTCTTCTCTCCCAATATCTTTTCTGTGACTCTTAGATACTAGGAAACAGTGCCATCATTTACCTATGCATCCCCTCTCTATCTTATTGCTGCCCCATAAAACAAAGCCTCAGAAAGGATGAACAGTTGTCAGTTCTTTGCCTGCACTGTCACTTTGCAAACCCTAAATAATAGTGAGATTATGGCATGCTATAAAAGTACCTTGAGATAAACCTGTCTAAGTGCAGGGCTGATATTTGCTTTTGGATTAGATTTCAGTATGATCTCTTTATTCTTTCTCTCTCTTTTTTTTTTTTTTTTTTTTTTTTTAAGGTAGCTCTTGTAATTCTCTCAGAAACTCAAAGAATGGCCTTGAGAGTGAACCTGCAGAACACATTGTTAAGCCAGAAAGGAAGACTGAATTAAGTTTACTTTCAGCTGATTTGTTTGTGCTCTTAGCTGAGTTACTCAGCCTTTCATGTAGTTCTCCCATGCAAGTACTAATCTGGCTCACTGGCTTTTGAGATCTTAAAGGATCCTAGCTCAAGCCCAAGCAAAGTACATGTGGTGTCTAGATAGAGAGTTTAATTCACACTCAGACTGCAAAAAGAGTCTAAGGTTGTTTGCCTTTATATTAGAAAGGCTGAGCTTGCTTAAATCTTGAGTTTGAGAGCTTGAGGTCTGGCTTTCCAGAATAGGAAGCTGTTCTGACTGAAACAGAAAAGGTATGACTTGAGCAAGAAATACCTTGGTCATCATAAACTGATGGATAGGCAGAGCCTGGAAGGCAAATATAAATAAACAAATAAAGAATCAATCAAACCTCTTCTCCTTGCTTTGTCCCTTGCTCACTTTCAGAGCTGTTCCAGAAGGAGCTGGTGGTTCTTGTCCTGCCTGTGTCTGGTTTTATAAGTGTCAATGGCTGACTTGTTTTTCATTATTTTTTTTCTTCAAAGTGAAACCTAAAAAGAGGAAAAGACTATTCCCTACCAGAGAGACCACCTCCTCCAGGACAGACTCAAGAGTCTCCTCTGGCCCCAGAGAGATGCCTGTTGTTTGCCGTCCTTGGACCAATGAGTTAATCTCTGGGGGGTGGCCAGGAAGGCTTGGTGAGGCTTTTCCATCAAGAAAAGGGATTTTTTGAAGCATTTTCCACAAGCTTAGAAGCTATCTTGAGGCTGTGATCTCAGACTGCCTCAAAAGCTCATTTGGGGAACCCTGTGGTCAGTTCAGTGGTGATGTATCTTGTTATCCAAATTCTGTTCTCTGGTGCTGCTGACAGAGCCCTCCACATTCTCTAGATCCTATGAGTCCCACCAATGAAACTGTGATCATTTTGTTGAAGAAAAGTAAAAGAAAGCACATTTTTGGTGAGCTTAGGCTGGGAGGTGGAATTAGCACTGAAAACCACAATGCCCTTTCACCTTTCTTGCACCAAGTTTGCAATTAACTTCACCAAATTCTGGTGAGAACAGGTGCTGCCCTGGTGCTGAAGCCAGTGACAGCATCATCTACCTCGATTTGTTTTGCCAAACCCACCCACAAGTGGCTAATGTGCAAAAAAAACCCAAAGCCATTTCAAGTCATCTGACAGGCAGCCACGCAGGGGTTGTGGCTCTCATGATTTATTAACCTGGAGTGGCTGTGAATTGACCACACGGAGGTACAAGGCTTTGTATCCTGCTGTCAATCCCTTGGGCTGCAGAGAATACCTAAATATATTTTAGTGCTCAGAACAAAAGCTCTCCGCTGATACCCATCGTTAATCCTCTGCACCACCTCCACCACATCATTAGCTGGCAAGTCTGGCTGTCATCAAATTGAGAGAAAAACAAATAAAACAAACACGAGAGAGGAGAATGTGGGTGAACCTGAAGATTTGTTCAATAATTATTGTCTCTGTTGAAGAATAGGAGCAGTGCTTTGGAAATGAAACCACATCTCACTTGACTATTTGACTACATTGTCCTAGGGGCCTTGGTTGAAGTTCTGACAGCATTGTCAGCACTTTTCTTATTTCAAGCTCACTGAGTTTCCTGCTGTGGAAAAAAAAATCTGGCTAAAAAAAGAAGACTGCTAGGGTTTAAAAGCCCTCTGTTAGCAAAAGCCAGCAGTGGAGGCCTTAGTTGATGAGTCACTTCACACAAATAAGTGCCACTAATCAATGAGAAATACTATAAGGGGCACTCATGGGGAGGAAAAAGCAAAATCAAAGATGTGGGAATGTTAAGGGTGGGGAAAATGTGGAGGGTTGTGTTGGGTTTTTCTGCATGGGATCAGAGAGCAGGTGGGAGCTGAGGAGTGGGGTGTTGCATTGGAGGATGGCATTCAGGATGGAAGGACAGGTGTCCCTCTGGCCCAGAGTCTTGTTTGTGATAATACCTTATCCAAGGGATTCATAGTGAGGAAGGAAACCTGACATTTTCATCACATATTTATGACCTGCTGTGGAGATTAATGTTTCATATGCATTTGGAAATCCAGTCACTAACACAACTGGCTTTGTTATGCTTAGCATGAATTCTGTCATTATATATCTGTTAAGTATGTATTGGCAATTTATTGACATTGCTATTCAAATTAAATTCTTGAGTAATTAGTCACCAGTGGATTTGCTTTCCCAAGCTGCAGCAATATGTCTCAAAACCTTTTCAAGCTTCTTCCAAGCTTCCCTCATTGGCATTTTTCCAAGATGTTTCCTAAGAACAAGCACTGAAGCTGATATTTAGAACATATGGTGATGATGTGTTTGTATGTTCATTAAATCAAGATACCAATGAAAGAAAAGTGTAAGGCTTTCTATCCTTTTAAATGAAATTGTCAACCTAGATATCTATTGCCTTTGCTGAAATCCAGCCTGAAATGACTTGTAAGCAGTGCTCTGTTATGATGACAAATTAATTCACATCAGACTTTGATCACTGCTTGAAAAGTTTTCAGGCATCAATTTCCAGCAGTTGCATTTAGAAAATGAGAATTCAGTTTGGAGCCTCAGATTCAAAACAACAGAAATAAAAGTGCCTTCATGTAGCTGGTATGCAAACCTCCAAAAAAAAAAAAGCAAAATAAAGCAAAGCAGGATATTCAGTAGAAACTTCTTCTGTGTGCAAGATAAAGAATTTCAGCAGCAGTGGCTGATATGTGCAATTAATGTTCTACATATGGCTCACTTTACACAAAGCCCCTCATGTTACTGTGTTGCTCATGTGCACAAATTCATACACTCACACAGAATATATCTGTCTGTCTGTCTGTCTGTCTGTCTGTTTGTCTTTCTCCCACTGGTCTATCTCCTTGCCATGAAACATGTCAAAAGGAAATGAAAAGGGGAGGTGTGGAGAGTGGGGGGGGGGAGCAAATCTGTCTTAAAATAGAATAGAATCATATTAGCCAGCCTAATAGTGAAGGTGCATTTTGGAAATGTGGTTTCTGTATATCTAATGTTTACCACTTGACTACTCATGCCTCAGGCTCAAAATGCATAACTCAAATTAAAGCACGGCAAATGGAAGAGCCAGAATCTCAGAGATAACCACACCTAAATGCAAACTATGACAGAACATCTGCTCTTTAATTAATCTTACGTAAAGATTGGAGCTGTGCATTAAGATGCAGAGTGTTTATGACAACTCTTTTTATTGTGGTTAACATGCTCCTGGCCTCCCCCATGTAATTGTTTCTGCTTTGTAACACACATAAAGCCCTGATAAACAACAGCAGCCACCTAGAAATAAAAAATGCTGGGAGAGGGATGGCGCAGAAGCACAAAGTCAGAATGTTTCCAGGGGAGCATAGGAGTAGCATTTAAGTGGAAGTGAATTTTGAAGATGACAAGAAGAATCTAACATCTGGTTTTGAGAGTACACTGTTGACAGCTGAAATCCTGTGACTAAGATTAAAAATAAAGAAAAGCAAGAAACTCCTTGAGCTCCGCTGGTTTTAGATGGTCAGTTGGAGATCTGCTTTAAGAGTCAGATTTTCAAAGCATATTCTGGCCTCTTTTCCAGTACTTTTTAGAAAAGGAGAGTTATGTGTAAGTATTTGGAACCAGCTACCCCAAAACACTACTGATTTCTGAAACTTTCTAGCATGTATTCCACTTCCTTCATTATGAATGTGTACAGGTGTTTGCCTGGGTACTGTTGCTACACAGAGCAAAAAGTATATCTGGAACATGCCCATTCATGTTGTTTAAACAGTTTCCTCATTCCAGGATTATTTATTTCATAGAAAAAGTAATTTTCCAGTTATCCACATGGACATGGCTGGGCTGCGATGGACAACACTGGATGAAGATTAATTTGGAGACAACATGACAAACTAACCTGCTTTAATCAAGATAACTCTAAAAACAGTTAAAATCCCTTTTTGGCTCCTGAGATGGGGGTATGAATCTCCTCTTGGCCTCAGTACAAGGGTGAGTGAGGGAGCTGTCACCACAAAATGTGGGAAGAGGTATCAGTACCTCATCCTTCTCATTGTCTGCAGAGAAAAATGCCATCACCATCAGGGGCTCCATCAAGAACTCATGAGAGCTAGCAGGTTGACTGCCAGTGTGGCTTAGACCTCTGGAGGGAAGAAAAACTTCATCTTCCTTCCCTTTCCCAGAGTGGTGCAGGCTTGGGCACAGTCTGACACTCAAGAGGCAGATACTTCCTGTGCATCCATCTGGAGGAAAGATGTTCTCATCTAGATTTGTGAATCCAAATCTCATCCTGTACAAATTCAGTCCAAGCCTCAATGAGAAGCTCAACTTTGTGTTATTTGGAGATGTTTATTTGCAAGACATATACCAGTTATATCATCTGTGAGGGAAAAGGAAAGGAAGTGAAAGAACTGTAAAAAATATCTATTTCGCAACTTGGTTGTGTTTTCCCAAAATAGTGTTTGGGACTCTGTGAGGCACCTTGAAAACTTTTCACTTGGTACACTTAAATGGCTGGAGTCCTGAATAAAAATTATAGGATGCACTTGAAGCTGAATGAAAATAGGTTACCTGCAGAAAATGTGAAGCTGGCATGTGGGCTACGTCTGTCAAGAATAATTTTTATTTGCCTAAATATGTATAAGGGAGGAAGACAGATAAATTGAAAGAAAAATGCTATCACAGTAGCGTTCACTCTGGCAAAAGGTTTGTAAACAACATAAAATAGCTGCCTCTCTGAAATGATAGTTTTACTCAAAATATGTCCAATATATATGTGTGTATATCTGCACATATATATAATCCAAAGGTGGCCTTTTTGCCATGGGAATTGTCTACAATTATTTTCCCCTTCCATGCTGTATTATAATTAGTAATTTCTGTGTCATCATGGGATGATGCAATGTAAATGCAGGCTTTCTGCTCATCCACTTCTTCCCATGTGTAGTTTTATTCCTCCAGCTGAGCCTGTGCAGCAGATGCCAGCGTTCACTGTAATGAGGGACTGGAGAAGGACCTAAGCTTTACCAGCATTTGAATTGCTCGGGACTGCTCATCACCACTCCTTTAATTTATACCCTTAGAGAGATGGCAATAGGGTCTATGTCTCCTATGGAAGTGATTTGAAATCTTGCCAAGAAAGAGCCTCAGTCCCTTCCTCCTTATAGTCCTGGCACGTAAAACCACAGGAGAAAACAAAAAGCATTTGTGAGGAGTCATCCAGGAAGAAAGATTAACAATATAAACCAAAGGAGAAGAGAGAAAAGACCCTTTCCTCATTGAAAGTGGGTCTGTGCTTATTTTAATGGATCTTTTACAGTCCCTGAATGTCCTCTAATCTGAGTGTAATGCTCATTGCTGTTTCTGCTGCTTCTTTGTTCGACATCCTGCCTGTTCTGCTTGTGGTTGGGCGAGGGGAGGGGGAAGTGCAGTCACTGGCCAGCTTTATCTTTGTGTGAGGAACAAATGTTGTTGTCATCCTCAAGGTTATGGAGCATGTCTGCTCTGCAAAACAAAGGAGTAGCCAGGGCCTTGTTTGTCCACCTAGTTCTCAGCGTGCCCTGGACCTCTCATGAAAAACCAGGAAGGTTTCTAATTTTTTTTCTTTTCCTGAAACACATCAAAGACCGTGAGTAGAGGAGGGAGATGCTTCCCCTGCTTCCTATAACTCCCCCCCTTTCCTCCCTCCCCCGGCCATCTCTCTTGGTTCTGAAAATTGTGTGGCTTTAACCTTGCTTGTCTAATAATGTGTGACCTTGACTAAAGGTGGGTTGGAAGGATTTCAGAGTTGGTTTTATCAGGATTAGCTTTTCATCTGCACAGGAGTATCCAAGGAAGTAAGTCATCTCATCTTCTTTCACCTTAGACTCCGAGCTTTCTCCTTCAGTTCTTAGAACAGCGAGGAGAAAGCGGAGTGAATTATTGCCATGGGTATGGTGATATCACATTCAGAGCAGCAGATGAGAGGTGAAGCCACCGCTCGGTGCGGTGGGGAGCGCGCAGCCGCCTGGCGCAGGAGTTCAGAGCTCTCCTCTTCCAGCTCCATGCTCTGCTTTTCATGTGCTCTCTGCACAGGCAGCTCCCTGCTCGGGGAAGAGCAGAGAAGGAGGGTTGTGGAAACCAAGCACAGAGGAATTGTGCCTCTTCATGTCTTCCCTGCTCCTTGGAACGCAAGCCGACTTTGAAGGATGGGCTCGGAAAATGAATACCCAGGACGCTGCTCTCTGCTACTTTGCTGTGAAATTACTTTCCTGAATGAAAATATTTAATTCCTTTGAAAGCAAGTGCATAACATCTCTGGAAGTGAAAATCCTGTGGAAATCACAAAGGAAAGAAGGATGAGGGATATAAAAGCTTTATATCTCTAAATGTTAGTGAGGCTGAGCTTCCTTCATTTTCTTTTTGTGTGTGTTTTTGTGACAACAATCATAAATGCTCTTTCTAATATTGATATGGTCAGCACTAGAATCTTCTCATTGCTTGCATTAGATTTAAGTTTTATCTACAACAAACAGTCAATAATGTGATCTTTAATGCATTGGAGAGCTTATGAACACACTGAGCTAACAGATTCCAGTTGTTCAGCAACCCCAATCTGCTGTCACCACATCTTGTGGAAATCACTGCCTTCCATGGAGGACTGACTCTTCCAAGATGGCATAATATAAAACTCCCTTACAGTGGGCCAGCTCCTCAAGCCCTTAGCCTTGGTCAGTAACACCTGATTCTTCACATGTTCTCCATGCTGCTTCCATCAGAGAGCAAGGTGCTATTCCATATGGGAGAGCTGGCAGGATGCATAAACCTCAGTGAAGACTGATAAAATGCATTGAACAGATTTCTGGATGTAGCTGGCACGTTTCCCCATTATATGTTCTTACTGCATCCATCCCAGCCATTAAGGAATGAAGTTGTTCCCCATAAATTAAATTAAATAGAAGGCTCTAGAAGCCAACAGCCAGCCTGAGCATCCAAGAGGACACAGAACTGTGCACCTTGGTGGCTGTGGCCACCAGTTTTCTCTTGTTCAGCCCACCAGACTGAAGAAAAAAGTCTCTTCTTGGAGGCAGCCACAGCCCTTTGTTGTTCAGTGCAGCTCCCTGCCCAAAGTCTGGTGTGTGTAATATGCAGAGAGCTCTGACGTGCTCTAAATCAAAATGTCCAAACCGCTCCTGGGTATTCCTTTAATGGAGTCACTGAGATCTTGTTGTGTGGGAAAGGGAAGTGAAGAGGCGTGAGGGGTCATGCAAATTTTGATCTAATTTTCTTCAATAAAATACCTTGGGCTGCCGATAACTAGCAGAAATCTATGAAGGAAAAGGGGATTTGACTGTGACTCCAAAACATCCTCTCCATAAGTTTTCACTTATGAAAGTGAAGGTGAGCAGGTTCTGCAGTGCAGGGTATGGATTAATTAATTAATTCTGTGTTTCATCCTTCTCTTGCTCATTCACATAATCTTCTTGCCTTGCTCATGATTTACATCAGTGAAACTAAATAGAACAAGCCATTGAGATGTCCTGCTGCCATTTTGCATCCCTACAATTCTCCTTCACATTGAGTGAGATTCTTAAAATGTAGAATCTGCTGCAACTCTGCCCTTGCTAAAATCAGAGGAAGACAATTGTAGAAATAAATCAGCATAAAGTATTTCGGACTTGTGATTCAAGATGATTTTTAACTCTAGAATGAGAACACATTTTGAGTCCAATTATACCTGTTTCTGGCCATTGTCAGAAACAGGATACTAATGGTCTGGCTCATATAGGTATGTAATGTTCTTATATGTGCCCCACACAAAACTACATATGAAATAAAGACCTGATGTTTTCATTTTCCAAATTTCATCACTATTATACGCTTTTGACAAAGCATATAATAAAACCTGAGGTGCTCAGGGAGTTTCTTGCTTTTCTTTATTTTTAATCTTAATCACAGGATTTTGGGTCATATGCTGTTGACAAAGAAATCAACACTGCTACCCAGATTTGTCTTCTTCACTTTGGTCTAGAATCTAAGCCTGTTTCTGAAACCTGCCTGGGTGTCTAGGACCAAGGTATACACATCCAAAACAGAGTTCTTAGTTGTGCCATTTGCTGAGCTTCTTCATCACCCTGTTCAGATGATCACAATGGAAAATCGCCTGTCATACTGGGCAGTGTCTTCAGCTTTCTTCAAAAACTTAGATCCATTTATAACTTAATCTTCAGATTGTTTTCACATCATGTTTTGCATGACTGTGTCTTCTCTACCTACATCACTTATGACTGGTCAGGGTCCTCACATCTTGTGATGTAGCACAAATATTCTGGTCTTTGGCAGAGATTTTGGCCATCTTATCTCATTCTCATAAATCTCTCCAACCTGTCATTTTGACTGAAAACTCCCTTTAGTTAATATCTATCCACTTTTTTTTTCTTTTTTTTTTTTTTTTTTAACATTTGGGATATATATCTGCTTGCCTTCATTTACAAAACCCTTCCGACCCTTCCCACCTATCACCTCTCACTGACTGAAAGATGAGATATCATCTCCCATCTCTGATCTCCACCTTTGGGTGTTCAATATCTCCAAAAGGGAATCTTTGTTCTTTCCCTGGGCTGCTACATTAATTTGATATGGGGTCTCCATTAGTCTCTGCCTCATCTCTGCCACAAATTCTTCATCAAAACCCATATTTGAGACAGTTTGTATGGTCCCTGCTATGAGGATTGACTGGTTGGTGTGTGGGGATGGCTTCTCCTCACAGTCCCTAATAGAGTTCTGCTGTTTCCTTCTCCTCCCCCATCAAATATTGCCATCCTTTCTTTCCCCTTCCCTGCTGTGGCTGTTTTTATCTGTTGGCTTTTTTAGGTTTTGTATTTTTTTATGCTAAGTTTGGACAGAACCTACAACAATGAATTCTTAGCCCAGACTCTGAGAACTCCTGTGATCTCTTGGAATACAAATCAAGAGTATGCATTTAGGGGAACAAAACCTGTGTTGCTTTTGGGTCTTGCAATTAGAAAAGATAACACTGCCATAAATTCTTTGAGCAGGAACTGGAGCTCTGTACTCAGTTTTAGCTGCCACTGTCCTCTTGTATGACCATTAGAGAGTCATTTAATCTCACCATTTTTCAACACTCCCCTCAAGACTGATAAACATTCATTAATGTTTTGTTATGGTTTGAAGTTATAAACTAGTGCACTGACAAGTCATAGCAGTGTTTAGATAAAAATGCAAGGAAAATTCTTGATCATCTGGATATGCAGCAGAGAAAACAAGTTTATTGCAAGTAACAGTATCTACGATAGTTAATGTCTGTGCAGAAGGATGATGATGGAAAGAAATATCTTCCCAGTGTCTTGGCAATATTTCCTTAGCAATCAAGAAATTAAAGTTGAGCTACAAACATTTTTCTTGCTTTGTGAATGACTATTTCCTCTAAGGATCTCCTGAAATCTGAGATGTGCAATAGCTCTAACATTTCTTTTCCCATACAGAATTAGTTCTGTAAGCAAGAAATAAAATTAAACCCAGGCACAGCAGTATTTTAAAAGGGAAAGGCAGTAGCCTTGAATTATCCATGTTGGTTTGACAAAGCCAGTGATGCTGCAGATATAATACATGGCACTGCTGTCACATCACCAAGTGACATCTTTTTATCCAAAGTGAAAATGAAATGTCAAAGTGAAGGAGTTCTGCAAGTCTTCTCGAGCTGTTTGCAAAACATGTAAAACTCACTTTTGTGGAGTAAGGTGGGTATTTACCAGAACTTTGCTTTAAATTAGAGATCGTTAAGACAGAAAGCTGAGGTTCCCTACCATTCTTCTTACCTATGACCCTGCTGTACATTACTTTTAGACCTTGCCAGACATGAGCTGTTTGGCTTGAAATTATCAATGCTTCAAATATTTGTACCTTGGGTTGGCTTTGGAGGTGCTGTCACGACGTAAACATTTTTTGAGAATGTTAGTAGAAAGAATGCATCTATAATAAATGTTTTACCATTGCTTTCATGCTAGTCCTGGCCCTCTCTGTTTTGGAGATTCTTATCTGATTTGCCAGGAGTGTTTTCCTGTAGTAGGGTCCTGTTAATACTCATATGGAAGCTTCCTTCAGAGCCCTTTTCAGTTTCTTTGTGCTCAGCAGCTTCCTGAATTATGACCAAATTTCTGTGGAGATTTTGTCTGTGCTGAGAGATGACAGTGAACAAACCATTGCCAAGGAGAGGCTGACCAAGGTACAAACAGCATTGTTAAGCTTTCTTGTCAATCACTATCAAAACTCCCGCAAAAAACAACCAAACAAAAAACTTAAAATGTAAAATAAACCCCACAAAGAAAAAAGAAAAAAGAAAAAAGAAAAAAGAAAAAAGAAAAAAGAAAAAAGAAAAAAGAAAAAAGAAAGAAAAAAAAGAAAGAAAAAAGAAAGAAAAAAGAAAGAAAAAAGAAAGAAAAAAGAAAGAAAAAAGAAAGAAAAAATGTAGCTCTTGACTATGCAAGCTTGGACTGGCGGCTGGCTGATCAAGATACACAAGTATGGGACATGCAGAAGAAAATAGGGTTCAATCCTTAAGCTAAAGTAGCCACTGAAGAGATTTTCAGTGGCTTTTGTGCTGAGATGTTGTTTGCAAATCTAATCTTATGTTGTCTTCACCATTGTGCATTTGGCCTTGTAATTTTAAACATTTTGCTTAGCACAGCTCTTGAAATGAGCACAGAAATCAGGATATGCAATGTGCAAGTAAATCCAGGCCAATGTTTGCCTTGTGGGCCTTCTATAAAGTTGTAATCTTGATGCAGGCAAAAAGGAAGATTGGGAAATCTCCCCAGCATGTATAACTTCATCAGCACGAGAGGAAAGCACATTTGTGTACATAAAAATGCGTATATGAATACAAAAAAGGAATATATTGGAATTAATTTAGTCTGCCCGTCTACTTCTAACAAAATTTTCAACAGCTAAATTTTACCAAATCATAGTCAGAAGGAAAGGCCAGTTATGAGCAGAACTTGGGTTTATGAGATTGACAGTGCTTGGTTGGCACTACCACATAATTCCCTTTCCTCTCTTGTTCTCTGGTAATTCTGAACCTGTTAATTTATTAATTTGTCGCCTCTTTCAGAATTTGTTAACTCTTTCAGAAGCTGTAAGAGATTTCAGCTGGCATTCTTCAGCTTGTATCAGACAGTTCTTGCAGGCAGGACAAGATCATTCTGTCTGTGTTGCTCTTGGGGTCTGTCCTGGGATTTGGACTGTCTGGGGTCCAAATCTGAAGAGAATAATTCCAAATGCAATTTACAGGTAAGGAACTGAGTCACAGGGAGGTAAAAGTGACCTAGCTTAGATAGGAACCCATTGGAAAAGCCATGGGATGAAACAAATCCCAGTCCAGTGCCTTAATCATACAACCATCCTTCCACTTCAGTTGACATTCGGCTGGAGTCATTGGAAGGGTCTTGAGGGCATAAATACAACAAAATATTCAGATATGGTGTGTGTGATACAGCACAACAAAACATAAGTGAACCTGGGGGTTCCTGGAATGTGCTGGTGACAACTTCCATCTCCAGCTGACAGAGGAAATGATGGGCAGAGCTTCTGTCATGGTCCTTTGCCTCACCAACAGAGGGGAATGTGAAGCTCAAGAGAAGCATTGGCTGCAGTGACCATGAAACCCCATGGTTCTATGAAAGGCTGGATTTAAAGGGTTTTTTAGAACAATGAGGAGGGTCTGCAGCAAACTCGCTGCCCTGGACTTCAGGAGAGCAGCTTTTGGCCTCTTCAGGGATCTGGTTGGCACAGTCCCATGGAATAAAGCCATGAGCAGGGAAGACCAACCCAAGAAAACAGGTAGATATATTCAAAGATCTGCTCTGAGCTCAGGAGCAATGCAGCCCAGTGAAGAGTAAGGCAGGCAAAAATCCCAGGAGACCTGTGTGGATGAACAAGGAGCTCCTGGATGAACTGAAATGCAAAAATGAAGCTTTCAGGATGTGAAAACAAGGACAGGTAGCCTGGGAGGAGCAGAAAAACTGCCTGAGCAGCCAGGGATCAGGTTAGGGAAGCTAAAGCCTGGGTAGAATTAAACATGGACAGAGACATCAAGGGCAAGAAGAAAAATTCTATAGGTACATGAGGGATAAAAGGAAAACTGGAGAAAATGTGGCCCCTCTCCAGAAGCAGATAGGTGTCACAGACATCTTTTCATTAAAATCCTTTCTTAGGATTTTTTCCTGCTGAAGCTGAGAAGTTTCAGCAACAAATGTAAACAATGCTTATCTGCTGCTCTGGAATGCAACAGGTGCACCTGTGATTGGTCTCCTGTGGATGTTTGGATTTACTGACCACTCACGGCAGAGCTGGTCTCGCTCTCTGCTGAGACACAGATCTTTGTTATTCATTCTTTCTATTCTATTCTTAGCTTAGCTAGCCTTCTGAGAACTTTTCTTTCTATTCTTTTTAGTATAGTCATAATGTAATATATGTATCATAAAATAATAAATCAAGCCTTCTGATCATGAAGTCAACACTCTCATCTCTCCCATCCCTTGTGACCACAGTCACAAATAGGAGACCTAGTTACCTGGCACATGGAGAAGGGTGAGGTATTTAATGACCTTTTTGCCTTGGTCTGCACCAACAGGTTCTCTAGCTGCACTGCCCAAGTCACAGAAGGCAAAGGCAGCAGAGACTGGCAGAATAAAGAATTGTCTTTTGTAGGAGAAGATAAGGTTTGAGAACATTTAAGGAACCTGAAGATGCACAATTCCATGGGACCTGAGGAGATCCTGATGAAGTCCTGGGGGAACTGGGAGGTGAAGGATCTAAACACTTCCATGACAAAAGTCATGGAAGAATAGTAAAGTTCTCACAGAGAGGAAATGGGAAATCCCCAGTTTCAGAAAAGGGTAAAAAGGAGAAAGACTGAGGGAACTACAGGCTAGTCAGTCTTGCCTTGGTGCCTGAAAACATTATGGTATAGATCATCCTCCAAAATATACTAAGACACATGAAATATAAAAAAGTAATTGGTGACAGCCAACATGGCCTTGCTAAGGCAAATCACACCTGACAAATTTGGTGGCTTTCTCTGGAGGGGTGACAGTGTTGGTGGGTGAAGGAAGAGCAGCTGACATCATCCACCTGGGCCTGTACAAATCACTGACATTGTCCTTCACAACATCCTTGTCCCTGAACTGGATTGGATGGATGGAATACTGGGTGGATAAGGAATATGTCTTGGTTTGGAAAGACAGGTGTCTGTTTAGGAGGGCAGGAGCTTCCCTTAAAATGGAAAATGTAAACCCCCTCCCTCTGAATTGGTATAAATTTGAAATTAAGGGGCTTTCAGGCAAAGATATGGGAGCAGGAATAACAGTTCTTTACCGGAAAAATTAAAAATACAAATGCAATAGTACAAAAAAAACCTACTGACATAGTCAGGGTGTTGGTAGCAATCCAATTGAAATGGTGGCTGCCATCCTCCTGGAAAGGCAGATATGGTTCTGTTGAAGCAGTGATCCTGTAGAAGGGTGTGGTCTTCCCCTGAAGATCCAGTGGTGGTGTAGATGGGCCTGGTCTTCCTCTGGGAATCCAGTGGAAAAGGCAGCTGCTTCTCTGGGAATCCAGTGGAAAAGGCTGTCCTGGGGTCCCAAAATCTCAGCTTCTATCCAGTTAGGAATGTTTGGCTCCTCCCTCTGGGCAGAGCTTCTCACAATGTGGGATGATGTATTTTTATCAGTCATGCTGTGGCACTCAGTAGCACATTAAGAGCAGATGTCTCCCTGGAGGAAGGACTGGTTTCTGGAAGAGATGAAGAAAATTGCCCAATTTAGAGAAGATGACAGAGCCACAGACAGAAATAGAACACACACATCCATTTCCAACCTCACACACAGGTCCTGCACATGGGTCAGGGCAACCCAAGGCACAAATACAGGCAGGGCAGAGAATGGACGGAGAGCAGCCCTGAGGAGAAGGACTTGGGAGTGTTGGTTGATGAAAAACCCAACATGGCCCAGGAGTGAGAGCCCAGAATCCAACAGTGTCCTGCACTGCATCAGGGCAGGGGAGGGGATTCTGTACCTCTACCCTGCCCTTGGGAAACTCATCCTGGTGTCCATAGCATAGGAAGGAACAAGTTGGAAGAAAATTATTATATTACTTCTGCTGTAACAAAAGTTATTAGAGGGATGGAACTCCTCTCCTATAAAGACAGACTGGGAATGTTGAAATTGTTCAGCCTGGAGAAAACTGTGGACAAACCTTGTAGCCCATTCCAGTGCCTAAAGAAGCTAAAAGAAAGCTGGAGAGCCTTTTTACAAGGGCATGTAGGCACAGGACAAGGGGGAATGACTTTAAACTGAAAGACAACAAGTTTGAATCAAACATTAGGAGGAAATTCTTCACTGTGAGGATGGTGAGAGTCTGGAACAGGTTACCCAGAGCTGTGGCTGCCCCATCTCTGGAAGTTTCCAAGGCCAGGCTGATCAACCTGGTCCACTGGAAGGTGTCCCTGCCCATGGAACAGGGCTTGGAATCAGAGGGTCTCTGAGGTCCCTTCCAACGCAACCTTCCCATGGCTAATTCCAAGGACCATTTGTTGTGTACAGCTGGGAAATCAGCATGGCCAGGTCATTCTGCAGCCAGAGGGAGGGCAGGGAGCATCAGCAGCTTCCAGGTGACTTTGTTAGGTCACCCTCACCCAACACCTTCACTGTTGGCTGGACAACTGTGAACTCCAGTTTATTTCTGAAAAATATTTATTTCTGACTGCTCCCAAGAGAGATGATCTCCTCTAAGAACAGAATGTTGAGTGCCCAATCCAAGATCCCAGATTCATGGTGACTATTTACATCTTCTCAGAGTATGGTGGTCCAAGCGTGCTTAATGCGAAAATAAATCTTCGCTTAACTAAGCTCATTTTCTTCTTTGTGAAGTTCAATTTGCTGCAGCTCTGTTTATGCAAGATACAGATGAATCTTATTAGAAATATTGGATTACAGTAGTCTTGACAGATTAAAACAATTGCAAGAAAATGTGGACCTATTTACACGTTGGAATGTACAAGAATATATCATGACCATACCAACATTACTCCAGATCAGTATGAGTGATTTCTGTAAGGGGGATAAAGTCAATATTTAACACATGGTGATACTTGAAACTTTGGGGTTTTTAGCAAGTTTTAGAGAACTGTGGGGTTATTAAACTAAAAATTGTTGTATTGAACAGCAAAATTTACTGAAATACAAAGACTTTTATAGTGCAGTATAATGCAGATTCAGAAATTAAATTATTTAACTCTTTAGAGATGGAAGAAAGGGCTGCTTATAACATATACACAGCACAGCTGTACTAAATTATTTCATCATCAGAGAGTCCCATTCTACATTTTACTGAAAAATGGTGAAATCTGTGTCCATTTCATAGAGTAGAAATTCTTATTATGCTAAAGTCTTCATGACGACCAATGAAAGTTAAGACCAATAATTTGCATTTGGCCTTTATTTTTTTTAAAAAAATTGTAATAGATACTAATTAGCCTGTCATTTTACCTGTCTTCTCATGACATGTCTTAACACACACAACACAATGTCACACTAGATTTAGTTAATTTTTGCAGATGACTCAAACAAGGAAGTTTTGCACCCAAACACTTTCTGGGTTCTCAGAAATCCCTTCTTCTCCTTCGTGAACAAAAACATGGAAATGCACCCCACTGTTACTAATTCAAAGACTCTTTAGCCCACTTTACCAAGCATTTCCAGTATTTGTTTTTAAAGGGTCTCTTTCCAAGATGCTGTTTTAGGCAGTTAGTGTGAAGCAAATTTCAGATTCTTTTAGGTAATGCTCAAGAGTTACTCAAAAGACAGAAACTGATTATTCATGTACTTCCTTTAAACTACCTTTCACCTTATATAGGCTTGGTTTTGGATGATTAAATAAATAAAATTAAGCAGTGGTACACAAAATCTGTTAAGCCACTTTGAGTTTGAGTGGGCATAGTTACAAGAATTTCATTTGTCTAAAGGAGAATTGTACATAAAAGTTCTGTTAAAAAACCAAATAGTGATCAAGAGATACTCAATAAGGTCTTACAGGGGTTGTGCACAGTTTCTCACTCTTCTTGACTATCTTTTTCCAAAAATCTGGCATCAAGGATAAATCGTATGCTGACATAAGCATGCCTTTGTTATGCATAGGCAAAGCCTTGTTCCACCTTGATGAATTTTGGTGGACACCCCATTTACATCTCGTCTGAACTTGTGAAAACACCTGTGAAGTGAGCTGCTGGCAGATGTGCAGGAGGATACCAGAAACTCATCCACAGAGGAGGAGGAATCTCAACAGTGGTGATCCAACCGTTGCTTGTGGTTGGAGAGCTCTGTAAACTCATCTCCAGGAGAAGGCCAGAGGAGATGTCAGAGTTCCTGAAGTGTGACTTCACCCTTGGTCACCATCTAGAGAAGAAATCATTGAGCAACAGTGATTAAAGGCCTGGGTGTGGGTCCATGTGTGAACACCTCCATGTCCTGGTGAGGATGGCTTTCCACCTCCCAGTCAGATCCCAACTTTGGCTTCTCTGTGACCATGGTTTCAAAATGTGACTGTCAACCTGACCTTGGAAATGCTGGGGACAGGCAGAATTGCAAAAAGCCCAACCCTGCTCAGGATTCATGTTGGCTGCTATGGAGACTGCAGCTCTTGCAGTTCACCCAGCTCAGTATGCCCAGAGGAAAGCCTGTGTGCTGTCCCTCACCCCAGTTATCTAACACATATCTGTTATCTAACACATATCTGAGTTTAGAGAGAGCTTCCAAGTCCCGTCTGGCTTGTAAAGTTGTTTTCTCTTGGTGGAGGTGGATGGGGAACAAGACTCACTAGACTCACTGCAGTCAGTGAAAACATCACTGAACATCTGGGACTGAGGAAGTGTCAGCACTGAAAGCAGCCACCACCACTTTAAATGCCAGCAGACACAGAAGTTGATGTGCTGTGGCTTCAGCATCAGGCAGCTGCTCCCAAACTCAGAAAGAGAGAAACTTTGGGGTATCTCGTTTAGTCTTGGCAAGTGCTGGGCACCAGGAGGTCTCTCATGTTGTCTGTGCTGTGTACAGGGCTCCAGCTTTCCATGGATTCCCTTCCCAAAGCTCTGTCAGGAGGGAGAACTCATCATTGTTCACTGTCTGAGAGGAGATAATGGGGGAAGGCAAAACTCCTCCCCTGCTATCTCCCCACAGACTTTGAACAGGTAACTACCTGGAAAAGTCTTTGAATCTCTTAGAGGGAATTCATGGGTCTCCTTTGTCAAGCTGAAAGGAGTGTGCCTGCTCTTGCCAATGCTGAGCTGTGTGACAGCATGCTACTAAATCTGCTTTTAGCTGCTTCAGAGGTATGTGAAGCAAGGAAGAAAGCAGAGTATCAGTGGGTGAGCTTTTAATGGGGTGGGAGACAGACTGCTGCTCTTTTTCTCCATCATTCTGGAGACCATCACAAAAAATGTTGCTATTTCCTTCTCTCTCCTGAGGTTTTGCACTGTCACTGCACCTCCACTCAGAACTGTCTTTCTCCAGGTGTGCCACCCTGAGTGGTCCCTCAGGTCTGTGTATGTCTCTGCAAGAAGGTGTGATACACAACTTTCATCTCCAGCTTGGTGACAAAAGAACAAATGCAGCTCTCCAGCAGCCTAAACCAAGTCCTGCTGTGTTTTTTCCACCCTTAGTAATATTAGACCAGAATTAGAAATATAGGGAGATAGTAAGAGTCAATAGGCATAAACTTGTTGGTTGCAGTTTGGAATTCCTTCTGCTTAAAATAAAGCCAAATCTAGCTCCATGTTACCAATCAGTATCCCACCACTCCTCTTACATACAGTATTTAAACACTTTTGTCTGGGGCATCTAAAATTGTCTTTTTTCTTCTTTTTTAGGGAGACTTCTTTAATGTTTAGCTTCTTCTTTATCCAAGCGAGTATTTAGAAGAAGTGCATTAAAAAAATGTCTTGCTTCATGTGTCGTATCGATTATACCTGGTTTGGTTCTTAGTGCTTTGGACAGTTAAATGGAAGTAGTTCTTGCTTTCTGCTAGTCCTCACCTCCTTGCTTTGTGCAGACAGTGCTGGGCCAGATTTGCAGTAATTGGGAAAAGAAAATTCTCCAGCTCTGGCATATTTAGCCTGATATTTTTTTTCCAATGTCATCCTTTCTTTCCATCAGAACTCCTAATGACAGCAAGCCTGTAACATACAATTTCTGCTCGAGGTGAGATTTTTGGGTCATTGTACAGCTCCTTGAAGATGTGGAGTCTATTTAGAAATGCTCTTTCTCTCCCCTGTGTAGGTCTTCTGCATTCATTGAGCATTTTGTGGGACATGTTCTGTGGAAAGTGGTATGGCATGGAAGCCATGGAGACTCCTGGTTTTCCAAGCTTTTGTTGGTTGTGGCTACCACCTAAACAACACCTGGGGCTGGTCTCTGGAAGCCTCAAAAGCTTGAAGTGTAGCTTACACTAAAGATAATCCATTTGATTTCAGGGAGGATTCTGTCACCATCAAGGGTTGCTCAGCATGGTTGTGTCTACACTTCGGCTTTTTAAGCTTCCATCCTTCCATTTAAGGAGTTCCACCAATTCCTGACTGTGTGGAGATGAGGAAGCAAATGGCTTGACAGAACCACTGCCTTCATGATGACAGAGAATAACTAGTAACAGAGCTCTGACCACACATTTCAACCCCAAGAACAAACCCAGACCCTTTCACAGTTCCCAAGTAAAATTTTATCGAGCCTTTTGTACAATTACTCCTTCTTTTCCATGACATCACCTGCAAGCAGAGTCACAGTTCTTGTATGCTCATGAAGAATGTGACCTATGCTTAATAATCTCTTAAAGATTTGTTTTTACAGACAGTCACGTGGGAGTGGAGCATCACTTCCCCAGCAGCAGATTTTTAAAAAGCACACTCTTATTTTTAGTCTATTTTTCACCTTAGAAATAGTAGGCCTCAAATACTTGTGAAAATGTGGATACCAACAAGAATTTAGGTTGCTCTCTTTCATGAGAGGAAGAGATGCTTAAGCCTAATAATCACAGTTATGGAAATATTTTTTTTTAAACAAGAGAAAAATAAAATCAATTAATACAAACATCCATACCCTGTTACTAATCCTACACTTAATCTGACTAAGCGCTGTTGATTTTGCATGTGAGAGAAGATGTGTCTTTGACAGGGAGTTTGAGAAAGTGACAATTTAACTGGCAATTCCCCTGTTGCTACTGAGATCAAAGGCACACCAAAGCTGCTAACCTGGAATATGAAGTGTGCTAAGAAAGTGTGAAAAGAAGCAACAGATACCTCAGGAAAACAGCTACTTTGCAGTATTGCTGCAAGAACTAAATTTGTTCACTTGTTTTTGGCATTGCTCCCTGTATCTGACTCAATGATGTTTTCCTAGCTGCCCTTATGGTATTTTTTATTGCTCCTAAGAACCAGTTTGGATAATAATGGCCCTGTAAAGTGTGTTTTGCATGTCTGGTATTTTGTCACAGCACCTCCAGCTCTCCCATACACCATGGCTCAGTCATTCTGCTTTGACAGTGTAGATGGGCCTCAAAAGAAAGTGCAGGTGCAATATCCTCGCCTCCCTGCTCCTGCTGATGAAAATCTGGACTAGATCCCTGGAAATGTGGCCCCAGTGTGCCTCGTGTCCCACTGCTGTGAATGGAATCTTCATGGAGCTGATGCTCCCTCCTTTAACTGAGCACTCTGAATTTTCTCTCTGCTGTAGAAGAAATATTTGCCCTCGGCTGGCAAGGTTGGATTGTATAAAGAGCAAGTGGGTCTGTTCTCCTTATTTAAATGTTTCTCCTTTCTCAAAGCAGTTGTCTGGTTAGGTTTCACTGCGTTATTCATCAGGCCTTGGTGAGCTGCCTACATGCAGAGTCAGTCAGGGGTTTTCAGAACTGCGCCTTTACCTTGGTAATCCAGGACCCATGGAAATACCCTCAGACTAAGTGCAGGCTTGAACCTTTTTGAGGGCTTTGAAGTGAGTTTTGTTCCAGCCAGCACAAGCAGGGCAGCCTTTTCCACTGTGCTCCACATATCCATCACTCTTTGCCTGGGATGCAGTGTGCTTGGAGAAAATTCAGGCCTTCCCTGACAAACAAATGGTACAGGAAAAAATGAATGTGATGGGAAGAGCAAAATATTCTCTCTTCTGTGGACAACTTAAAATTTTTATTGTGTTTTTCCCGAAGAAAAAATCCAGCCTTGCTCTACAATGAATCAATGAAGGTTTAGTAATACGAACAAATGAACTTTGAATTGTGCAATTGAGTCTTTCAAACTGCACTATCAGGAATTGTATTTTCTGCATCTCTTTAAAAAGTCCAATTTGTTCCTAAGACACAAATAGTTTAAATCGTCAATGATTTTGTGAAAATCAATGAGAGTCATGCAGACAGAACTCAGAGTATCATTTTAACCATAAATTATGCACCTGATGAATCCTATCCCATGGTCACAATAGGCAGCAGAGGACCACAGAAGTAGAGCATCCTTGTTGCTTTTATTTCCTTTCCATGTTCTACTTCCAGTGCTGGTGATCAGGAGGGAAACATCAGTTACAAACCTATTGGCTCTGGAAAACAGGCAACATTCTCAGTGATGCATTTGAAAAAGTGCTTTTAGATAAATTGTATACAGCATATAATTCAGCATACAATTTATCTTTCAAGTGTTCTGTCAATTTTTCCATTGAGAAAACTCCTCAGGTTTTTCCGAAGCTGATGTTCTCTCTGGTGAGCTCTGCTCTTTTCCCAACAGTGGCTCATAATGCTTCTTGCAGCTATAAGAAGGTGATTAATCAGTTTAACCTGACACATCTTAAGTCTTCAAACTGCTAACCTCACAAAAATTCCAGCAGACTCCCAACAATATTTTGATATAATCTTAGCAATATGGAGCCTGATCCTCCAGTTCTTGCAGGTTTCTGGCAGTTCTGCCTGAGCTGGTGGAATGCATGGTATGTGCAAGGCTGTCAAAACCAAAACTGGTCCCCAACCTGTGCATAAATGCATTTTCTGATGAAGAAAGGAGAGGGGAAAATATCCTTATTCCTTTAATGCTGAAGAGGATCAGAGGATTGAACGTCATGATTCTTTTTTTTTCTGATGAACTCCTTCATAAAATTTCCTGTATCAGCGTTTTCCTTTCTTGTTGCTCTGGGTTTTGGTGGGAAGGTGATAATTTGCTGCTGAATTTACATGAGGGATGTCCTCTTGGATCAGATGGGAAGCTTTTACCTGAAGCAGGGGGTGTGTCTGTGATGGCAGCAGCTTGGAGCAGAAAATTCCTGATGGATTCCTCCCAGAGCAGGAGGCATGGGCAGGGATGGAGAGACAGTGATGGGCTTGGTACAGTGACACACAGAGCTGTTCTCATTCTGAGCCAGCAAGAAAATCAGCAAGAGGAGCAAAAAAACCACATGGAGATGTAAATGAAAACATATAAAATTAAAAAAAGAAATAGAAGAAGAAGTGAGACAAGACCTTAGGGCAGAAATTTTCTCCAAAATCTGTTGCTGCTTTTCATGCTGGAACAAAAAAAAAAAAAAAAAAAAAAAAAAAAAAAAAAAGGGAGTCTTTCAAGCATCCTCTTGGCAAGTTCTGTTGATAGCATTGACAGTTTTTGTCTCCAAGGAGGTCAAGAAAATATAGAGGGAGACATGTCCATCATGAAGTTCCACAATAGACCACTGATATAGGAAGCAGCACTGGCAAAAGTACATCTCACACATGTCTAGATGAGGTAGAAACCAAGGCCAGTTTCTTCCTTAAAGCTTTAAAGCTTTTTTGGATCCTTCCCACATATTTCTCATTTTTGCATAAAACCTGCTGAACTGTTGCTGTGACCAGTTGCTTCTTCATTTGAGTCATCCCCTTTCAATATACAAACCAGATGGTGGCTGTTCTTCATGAAAAGAGCTATTGTTGCATCCTTTTTTTGTGTGTGTCTGTGTTAGTAAATGTGATTTAAATGACTTGGAAAAAAATACTGACAATTTTTTTATTGGAAAAGTTTGCATCTCTCAATTTTCTGCTGTCATCGAAATCAAGAAATTACTTACTATTTCAATTTGCCAAAACCTTGGGATTTTCCTGCATAATATAATTATCTTGTAAGTTTTGAAAACCTGTTTTGAAGTTTTCTGGTGTTTTTTTCAATGACAAAATGCAGGAAGAAATAAAATATTTTCTTTGCTTCTTTGTTTTAAAATCATAATTTTAGAGCTGTTTGAAGCTAAATCAGCTTTAAACACTTTTGTGGAAAACCCTTTTCATTTCCAATCAGCCCCAGTGTGCTTCAATGCACAGAGCAGAGGACACAGACACCCAAGTTATGAAGTTAGGGTGAGTTGAACTCACGTGGTGTGCTTGCAACTCTGCCGCACTAAATTTAATTTTTTAGTATTTTACTTAGATGCCTGAGTCTTACAAAACAACCCCTCAGTGCTGCTGAAAAGAGCTAGAAATGGATTATAACTCTTGGAGGGTCTCCATCCAAGGTCTTATAAAAAAGATTTAATGAACCTTTGACAGGAATAGGTTTGGTTTTCCTGACGCAGTTTTAGGGTAGTGGAACAGGATAGATCATGGCTTTGCATCCTTGTCTCCAAAAATGACCACCTTACTGGACATTTGTAAAACTCAGTAGGCTCCAATAATTCTGGAGTTGCGGAGCTCCCAAAGCTCAGTGCAAAACACATTTTAGAAAACCAACCCACCCTGATATCAGGGCTGCTCTGGTGGGCAAATTATTTTATCAGGAAATTTTGAAATTTTGATTTCTGTGGGCAGGAGCTCTCCTCTTTAGTGGACAATTGTGACCAAGAGAAGGTTTTGTCCTTGTGGTGGGGCAGCAGCATCTTGCCTTGTCTCCCATTTCCTTATGCATATCCAATGGAGGTTTAATTTATATTGATTTATTTTTATTTATATTGATTTATATTGATTTATATTTCAATTGTACACCAATTTACCAAACAGTAATTTTTGAGTTTTTTGAAATGACAGAGAATTGACTTAGAAAAACTTTCACTTTGGAAAGTATCCAATGCTTTGACATAATCTTGAAATAATCCCTGAAATTCATTATAATCAAACCTTAGTCAAAGACAGGCTATATTGCATACAACTAACAAGCTGCTTTTTCTGAATTTAAATATCAGAACAAAAACAATAGGTGAGATTTTTCCATTATACAATAAAACCTGATGTTTGTCAAAACCCATCACACTGAGTTCTTCTAGCTCTTCAAACAAAAATTATGAGGGGTTTTTTCATTACATGTTTCTGATATACTGACCTGGTTTTTTTGTTTTGTTTTGTTTTATTTTGTTTTTAACTTTGATTATTAAAATTTCACAGTAATACATCACTGTCCTGGACAGAATAAGGATATAAGCAGAAGTCTCTCCATTTCTAGATTTCTACCCATGCTCCAACTTTGTGTGCAAACCCATTTACAGAACCAAGGAAAATAAGTCAACAAGCAAACACAAACTTCTTCCTTGGCTACTGGGAGAGGGAGAAAATAAAATCTGTTTACCCAGAGGAAGGCATCAGAAGTTTGTATGTGCAGGGCAGAGCAGTGCTGCTTCAGGACTTACCTTGAGCAGCCATGTCCCCTGCAGGCTGGAATATTTTGGTGTAGCTGACAGAATTAAGCATTGCATAAGGGGTTCTTGGAGAAGTGTAATCACCATTTTCATGCAGAGGAACAGCAGGCATGGCATTGACATCAAAAACTTTCTGGAACTGTTTTTTCAACTAGTGCAGAAAACGACTAGTTAGGCTGAAAACCACCAAAAGTATGTTTTGGTTTGAGAATGATGGGGTTTAATGCTTTTAAAATGTACTTAAGTCAAATTCTAAGGTAGGCAGTTTGTTCCTCTATGTGCATGCAGGGTATTTCTCAGCAGATCTTTTCTGAAAGGTATGAACACTGAAATAGGTGCAGTTCAACCTTTCTGTAATTACAGTAATTTTTGGTTGTTCGTGTCCTGATCTATAATTTGGAGGGATTCAAAGACCAGCCATGTTTAGTAGTCACCATGTCTAATGTGTTCAGCTCTGCAGCTCTGAGCCAAGAATGAGTGGTATGTGCATACCAGAGCAAATGGAAAAAAAAAAGGTCTGTGAGCATTCATTGAAATTCAGAAGTCAGTTTTAATTCAATGATGTTCATGGAATGTTCCCATTCACTTCCTACAATCAGATTTTGAGCACTTGTGCAAGAAATCAACCAGGCCACAATTCTGCCCTGGGTTTTCTTTGCAAGTTAATTTTAAATTGAATATTTAAAGCGCAGATTTATGGGGAAAAAAATTGAAAGCATGAAACACTAATAATATTTTCAAGCTGGGTTTAGTTGGTTATATGATGTCATTATGCTCTGCCAGTTCCCTCTTGGGTGCTTTTCATGTGTGACCAAGTGTCTGCAGATCAAACCTTATAGACAAATCCAGCTACTACATTTTCTTACTGATTTCATGCAAAACTCCAGTTTGGAGCAATACAGTCTTGGGGCTGGTTCACCATAAATGTGATAAAGAAAATAGATAGCTTTAAAGTTAAAGAAATCAGGAAGCAAGAGAGTACATTTCATCCTATTGGATCCTAATTTTTCTTCCCTCTCTTGTTTGATTCAGGAGTAATGGTCTTGCCATCAGTGGAGCTTCATTGGACTGGATTTTTTTTTTAATTCTTCCCCAAAAGAGATAGGATTTTGCACTTACCATTAAGAAGCAGGTAAGTGAAGAAATGCTGAACCTCACCTGAGTTCTCTACAATCCTTATGTCACAGTATTCCCTGAGTTACAAATACCCCTATAGACCCCATGCCAGTCTGGCCTTGGGCACCTCCAGAGATGGGGCAGCCACAGTGAAGGATGAGAGAATCTTGATGGGTATGATATAGGTGGCAAATGTTCTCTTTGGGAGAGGAAAAAAAATTGCTCTGTCAAATAAAAAAATATATTACTTCATAAGGGACTGGGAAGAAATTAATTTTTTAAGGTGTTCGTTTAAAGTTTGAAAGTTTTTGACAGGTAAAGGGCTTAGCAGCTCCGTGAAATAATGTGATCTTTTGGTTATGCTGTTACTGTCCATGTCAGTCTACTTATATATATGTCCAGGGTTAAGATCAATGGCATTTCTCAAAAACTTTATTTAATTCCTGGATAGCAATTCAACTAAAAATCAAAGATTCCTAAGAACATCTTGTGACTTGCAAAAGTTTCTCTTATTGATGTTAAAAATGCTGTTGAAGATCTCTTGTCCTTTATCTTATGATCAGTGCTACCCAGTGTGATCTGGATTGCTCAATTCTCACTAAAAAGTCTTTGGTAAAGACTGTTTCTGGTTTTAAAAAAAGAAAAAATTACAATTATGCACAAAATTTCAGATGTCTTACTTAATATATTTCTCTTAAGAACTGCTAATGAAATGTAAAGCATAGAGAAATAGAATTATTTGCTTTTAAAAAATATAAATGAGATTTAATTAATGAGACTGCAATCACTGCAAAGAAGAAAGCCACTGTAAGAGCAAACTAAGGGAGTCATGGACCAGCACATGAGAATTTTTATCTACTACAGTTTTCAGTTGTGTTCCTCAAGTAATGATAATTTTTACTCCTGATAGTCCTAATAACATGCTGAGAGAGAGGTGTGAGATTTCTGTGACTTTGTGACTGTGGGGTCAGGATCTCTCACCCATGGGTAGGAAAAGTGAATGTGTGTGCACATTCCTGTTGTGTTCCCTGAATAATGGTCAAATTCTGCCTACTGGAATGGCACCAGCTGGCTCCTTTGATATTTAGGTTTTTTTTAATATTGTTTTACAAGTGAATTAAAGCAAATTGTACAGTGCCCTTCTCTGTTAGAGGAGCTATTTCCACATCTTCAGGTTGGATGTGAAATGAAATAAGGAGTCAGCACACACCAAAAAATTCCTTCCACTGGAAAAAACCTGGGGGAGATCCCTGATGATGGCGGCACAAAAAGGTTTCTCTGAAAACACTGGACACTTCTTCTCAGCTGTCATCTCAGTTTTCTCCTGAGTTAGAACAGTGACTTCATTATGGCTTTCGTATGGCACACACATGGAGGACACTCCAGGCCCTACAGAGGCCTTGTTGTAATAAGGAGAAACAGTGGCAAATGTACAACAGCAGCTTCAGAGGGGGATCCAAACCATAGTTTTACATTAATCCATGACAATTGAACTAATGGAGTCATCCAGACTGGGCAAGGTTACAGGAGACAGGGCTGGAAAGCCAAGAGCTGTGATTTTAGGACGCGCAGATGTGTTTAAGGCAACAGGCCTGCAACCCTCAGGAGCATGTGCAAGCCAAATTGTGCCTCCAAGATTCCCCAGCCAGAGCCCCAGTGCATGTCCCTGCCTGTCCAGGGATAATTTGTCATCTGCACCACACACAACAACCCACCAGTTTATTTGGACAGCCTTTTGGCCAAATTCTGGGCTTGATTCAGGCCCTGCAACCTGTGACCTTAGTGCTGCTGAATGGGTGTAAGGGAGCAGACGATTTATTTTCGTGTTGCTTTTTAAACAGTGAATGTGTTGAAATCCCAGGGAAAGCTGGAGCTACTCACCATGTTTCACAAAACACATCCCAATAAAGTTAGGAAATGATGGTTTTATGCTATTGGGCTTCCTGATGGAATTGTAAGAACTTCAGGCAGAGGAAGTCTTCTAAAAAGCAACATGCCTTTTCTGCTGTCCTTTTAGTTTGGGGATTTTGTTCTGAATCAATGAGTGATGCAAAAATTAAGCAGCTCTGCTGTGTTTTACAGAAATGAAGACTCTCTACCATGTAAATGATGCTTTAGGAGAAGTGGGCCTCAATTTCTCCACACTCTTGTGTGCTATTCCAATTTTTATTGCTGTAGACCACTGTCTATAAAATGTAACACCAAGAGCAAGTACAGCCTTCTCCAGTAGTTCCTTTGCAACAAAGGAACCTTCTACATCTAGAAAATATGGTTCAAAATTTTTGGTTCTGTCAGGCAGAAGTGCACCTGCAGATCTCCTGCAGGATTTATTCTGTATTTCACTGTTAGATCCTTCACCAGCACAACTCCTTTGTGCTTACCTAATTGTGTCAGTTGTCTCTACAGATTATTTTTTTCCCCTAATTTTCAATAGTTTAAATGCAGTTATGTGCATATTTATCAAGGAGAATATGTTTTCAAAAATAATATATCCTTGGAATATTTTGGAATGTTCACACATTGGAATTTCTTAATGTTGACACATGCCTTTCTGACTTTTTTTTTTCCTGCCTCTGCTCCTTCTGATTTCCAACAATGCCTCAGAAGAAAAAAATCCCTGAGCCAGGAGTTCCCCACTTCTCCCCACACCTCTACTATTTAACCTACAGTAGTTTGGGGTAGGAAGTTGGACTGAGCAGAGCAACACACAGACACACAAAATCCTCCCCAAAATGGAAATTGAAGTATCCAAGAGCTTGAGTTTTGGTGGCTGGGAGAAAGCATTTCAAACCAGACCATGTTACACAGCTAGCTTATGGATGGAGAAGCTGCAGGGTAAAGAGGGACACAGGGACACAGAGGAGCAAGCATTTCTTGAATATCTTGTGCTGATGTCAGTGCAATTCCCGGGCAGGTTCTGTGCCAAAGATTTGGAATTTCCTGGGGAAAAAAATTGTGTCACAAGAAAATGTCTGAGCAGTTCTAGAGCTTAGTCAGTGTAACATCACCACACATGGGACCCCTCACAGCACACCACAGAGCCACACACCTCGCTGTGCCATTTCACTGCCAGGAATTTAAGATCTCTTAGCAACCAAAGGAAGATGGTTGGTGTGTTTGCCCATATTATTTCAAGTCATAAAGCTGACAGGGAAAGAATTCCTCTTTTGCAATTAGTTGTTCCCTTGGGAGGGACCATCTGCAATGTTCCCATGAACCACTCTGAATCCTGCACAAAGAAATGGGTTAGAAAGCTGATAAGCAGAGCATTTAGGCTGAGGGACCTTGCACGCAGGGTTTTCTGCAAGGCTTCAAGGACTTACTCGTGGTTCTCATTCACAGAGGTGTTATCTACCAAGCCTGTTCTAAGGTCTGAACCAGGGCTGAGGATAAAAATCTGATAACAGAAGAATGGTTCTTTTAATGTTGTAAGGATATTTGTAACTCTGCATAATTAGGTGAGAATTACAGGATTATTTTCTACCCACAAAACACCTCCCATGGTATATTACTGATATGGTCATGATGATGTTCTTGCAAACAGAAAAAAAAATTCTGCTTCAAAAAAGTTCTGCTTCTGTCTATCTTGTTTTGATATACATTGTGCTGCTTAACTAATTTATATCTGTGCGTGGTAATTATCTTTCACCCTTGATAGAAAAAGATTTTCTTTCTTCCACGGTGTACAGTTTGGACTGCTTCCTGTGTCTGGAGAGAGGCTTATCCTTGATAAACTCCCTGCTTGTATTTGTACCTAAAATAGTGGCAATTTCCCTTTTCTGCCCTCACTTCCCCCTGTGCCAGCAGGTATGTTCTGGTGGTTTAGTTTTTCTGACTGTCCTGGGTTGTTGTGTGATTCACAGAGCATCCTGGAGCAGCTATTCCTGTGAAATCCTCTGATTTAGCAGTAAGCCCTGAGCTGGGCTTTATGATCTCCATGGTGCCTTGCCAGCTTCATCCCGGGCTGGTTCAGAAGCAAACTCACAAGCCTGGCTGTGCCCTTGGGTACACACAGAGGTTCAGAGGGATTCAGAGGCCTGTGGGTGTCATTTACAGCACTGGTGCTGCTCTTGAGCTGTCATCGCAGAATAACAGAATCACAGAATCACAGAATTACAAACTGGTTTGGGCTGGAAGGGACCTTAAAGATTCAAAATTCCACCCAGCCATGGCAGGGACACCTTCCACTGTCCCAGTGTCCAGCCTGGCCTTGGGCAGTGCCAGGGGTGCAGGGGCAGCCCCAGCTGCTCTGGGCACCCTGTGCCAGGGCCTGCCTACCCTGCCAGGGAACAATTCCTCATTGCCAAGATCCCGGCCAGCCCTGTCCTTTGGCACTGGGAGCAATTCCATGTGTCCTGTCCCTCCATCCCTTGTCAGCAGACTCCCTTCCCGAGGCTTCTTCAGGCCCTGCAAGGCCGCACTGAGCTCAGCCCAAAGCTTCTTCTCTCCTGGCTGAACATTCTCAATTCTCCCAGCCTTTGCTGCCAGCAGAGCTGCTCCATCCCCCTGCCCATCCTGGAGCCTCCTCTGGCCTGGCTCCAGCATCTCCAGCTCCTTCCTGGGCTGTCCCAGGTGGGATCTCACCTGAGCAGGGCAGAATCCCCTCCTCCCCTGCTGGTCACCTGCTTTGGATGCAGCCCAGCACAGGGTTGGGCTTCTGGGCTGCCAGCACACACAGAAAGTAACCTGTGTGCATCATCCTTCAGCAGAGATGTGCTACTTTGTCGAGACACAATTTTTTTTTTTTTTTGGCGTTATTTGGTATTTACATGAATCGCTGAGAGCAGGGAGCAAATTGTGGCAAACCTAGATGAAAGTGTCAGGTTTTCCTCATCAGCAGCATTTCTTCCTAGCTGGTGTGTAAAGAAGGGCTTTGCAGGAAAACTTTTCTCAGCTTGGCTTTTTTGTTGGAAGTAAGGCTTTCCACTAAGCCATTGTCAGCAAGCTCCACCCAGGCACACTTTCCCTCTTCTTTTGTTTTGCATTATGATCCAATTCTAATCTATTTTAAATAGTGAAACAGTCTTTTTTGTGGTTTTGTTTGCTTGTTTTTGTTTGTTTGTGGGGTTTTGTTTGTTTGTTCTTGTTTGTTTGTTTGTTTTGTCATAAGCCCACATATTCTACTTCTTTGGTGAGTATCAACACTCTCAATCTAATCACCATTAAAAGATTAACAATCTTACTTTTGAAAGTGTCTTTCACATTCAATAAAGAATAAAAATCAAATAAATCAAAATTCAGGCAGATAACCACCAAAGAATATTATGGAATAAGTGGGTTGTGTTTAGCAAAGTTATTAACAACAAGATTTAATAACA